>NW_027511604.1:0-23430 GCF_048772815.1 Callospermophilus lateralis | reverse complement strand
TCAAACACATCTATCTATATAGCAGAAAACAGAGTGAAACCTAAAAATTCAAAACTGTTACTGGAAACGAACCCTTGAACCTAGAAGAGTGAAAGTTGGGCAGCCAAGTGGGATTAGTGAACTGATCATTACCACCAAGTATCATCAAGATTGGTGAAAAAATGTTTGCTGAGATTTCAGCAAACTAGTAGTTTTTTGGAAGCTTGGCAACCCCTTTCAACGAAAGTGTTCTTCGCCAGTCTCTGCATGGGGTACTTCACAGAGGAAACAAACCATAGAGATAGAACTTAGAACTACTTCATTTTGTCAAGGTTCACGGAGCTAGCACAAACCGTGTTTGATTTAGAGTTTCAAACACATCTATCTATATAGCAGAAAACAGAGTGAAACCTAAAAATTCAAACTGTTACTGGAAACGAACGCTTTAACCTAGAAGATTGAAAGTTGGGCAGCCAAGTGGGATTAGGGAACTGATCATTACCACCAAGTATCATCAAGATTTGGTGAAAAAATGTTGCTGAGATTTCAGCAAACGAGTAGTTTTTTGGAAGCTTGGCAACCCCTTTCAAAACGAAAGTGTTCTTCGCCAGTCTCTGCATGGGGTACTTCAAGAGGAAACAAACCATAGAGATAGAACTTAGAACTACTTCATTTGGTCAAGTTTCAAGGAGCTAGCACAAACCGTGTTTGATTTAGAGTTTCAAACACATCTATCTATATAGCAGAAAACAGAGTGAAACCTATAAATTCAAACTGTTACTGGAAACGAACGCTTGAACCTAGAAGATGAAAGTTGGGCAGCCAAGTGGGATTAGTGAACTGATCATTACCACCAAGTATCATCAAGATTTGGTGAAAAAATGTTTGCTGAGATTTCAGCAAACTAGTAGTTTTTTAAAGCTTGGCAACCCCTTTCAAACGAAAGTGTTTTTCGCCAGTCTCTGCATGGGTAACTTCAGGAGGAAACAAACCATAGAGATAGAACTTAGAACTACTTCATTTGGTCAAGTTTCAGGAGCTAGCACAAACCGTGTTTGATTTAGAGTTTCGAACACATCTATCTATATAGCAGAAAACAGAGTGAAACCTAAAATTCAAAGTGTTACTGGAAACGAACGCTTGAACCTAGAAGAGTGAAAATGGGCAGCCAAGTGGGCTTAGTGAACTGATCATTACCACCAAGTATCATCAAGTTTGGTGAAAAAATGTTTGCTGAGATTTCAGCAAACTAGTACTTTTCTGGAAGCTGGCAACCCTTTCAAACGAAAGTGTTCTTCGCCAGTCTCTGCATGGGGTACTTCAAGAGGAAACAAACCATAGAGAAGAACTTAGAACTACTTCATTTTGTCAAGTTTCACGGAGCTAGCACAAACCGTGTTTGATTTAGAGTTTCAAACAACATAATCTATATAGCAGAAAACAGAGTGAAACCTAAAAATTCAAACTGTTACTGGAAACGAACGCTTGAACCTAGAAGATTGAAAGTTGGGCAGCCAAGTGGGATTAGTGAAACTGATCATTACCACCAAGTATCATCAAGATTGGTGAAAAATGTTTGGTGAGATTTCAGCAAACTAGAGTTTTTTGAAGCTTGGCAACCCCTTTCAAACGAAAGTGTTCTTTGCCAGTCTCTGCATGGGGTACTTCAAGAGGAAACAAACCATAGAGATAGAACCTTAGAACTACTTCATTTTGTCAAGTTTCACGGAGGTAGCACAACACGTGTTTGATTTAGAGTTTCAAACACATCTATCTATATAGCAGAAAACAGAGTGAAACCTAAAAATTCAAACTGTTACTGGAAACGAACGCTTGAACCTAGAAGAGTGAAAGTTGGGCAGCCAAGTGGGCTTAGTGAACTGATCATTACCACCAAGTATCATCAAGATTTGGTGAAAAAAATGTTTGCTGAGATTTCAGCAAACTAGTAGTTTTTTTGGAAGAATGGCAACCCCTTTCAAACGAAAGTGTTTTTCGCCAGTCTCTGCATGGGGTACTTCAGGAGGAAACAAAACCATAGAGATAGAACTTAGAACTACTTCATTTGGTCAAGTTTCAAGGAGCTAGCACAAAACCGTGTTTGATTTAGAGTTTCAAACATATCTATCTATATAGCAGAAAACAGAGTGAAACCTAAAAATTCCAAACTGTTACTGGAAACGAACGCTTGAACCTAGAAGGAGTGAAAATTGGGCAGCCCAAGTGGGCTTAGGAACTGATCATTACCACCAAGTATCATCAAGAATTTGGTGAAAAAATGGTTGCTGAGATTTCAGCAAACTAGTAGTTTTTTGGAAGCTTGGCAACCCCTTTCAAACGAAAGTGTTCTTTGCCAGTCTCTGCATGGGGTACTTCAAGAGGAAACAAACCATAAGAGATAGAACTTAGAACTACTTCATTTTGTCAAGTTTCACGGAGGTAGCACAACCGTGTTTGATTTAGAGTTTCAAACACATCTTCTATATAGCAGAAAACAGAGTGAAACCTAAAATCAAACTGTTACTGGAAACGACCGCTTGAACCTAGAAGATTGAAAGTTGGGCAGCCAAGTGGGATTAGTGAACTGATCATTACCACCAAGTATCATCAAGATTTGGTGAAAAATGTTTGCTGAGATTTCAGCAAACTAGTAGCTTTTTTTGGAAGCTTGGCAACCCCTTTCAAACAAAGTGTTCTTCGCCAGTCTCTGCATGGGGTACTTCAAGAGGAAAACAAACCATAGAGATAGAACTTAGAACTACTTCATTTTGTCAAGTTTCACGGAGCTAGCACAAACCGTGTTTGATTTAGAGTTTCAAACCACATCTATCTATATAGCAGAAAACAGAGTGAAACCTAAAAATTCAAACTGTTACTGGAAACGAACGCTTGAACCTAGAAGAGTGAAAGTTGGGCAGCCAAGTGGGATTAGTGAACTGATCATTACCACCAAGTATCATCAAGATTTGGTGAAAAAATGTTTGCTGAGATTTCAGCAAACTAGTAGTTTTTTGGAAGCTTGGCAACCCCTTTCAAACGAAAGTGTTCTTCGCCAGTCTCTGCATGGGGTACTTCAAGAGGAAACAAACCATAGAGATAGAACTTAGAACTACTTCATTTTGTCAAGGTTCACGGAGCTAGCACAAACCGTGTTTGATTTAGAGTTTCAAACACATCTATCTATATAGCAGAAAACAGAGTGAAACCTAAAAATTCAAACTGTTACTGGAAACGAACGCTTTAACCTAGAAGATTGAAAGTTGGGCAGCCAAGTGGGATTAGGGAACTGATCATTACCACCAAGTATCATCAAGATTTGGTGAAAAAAATGTTTGCTGAGATTTCAGCAAACGAGTAGTTTTTTGGAAGCTTGGCAACCCCTTTCAAACGAAAGTGTTCTTCGCCAGTCTCTGCATGGGGTACTTCAAGAGGAAACAAACCATAGAGATAGAACTTAGAACTACTTCATTTGGTCAAGTTTCAAGGAGCTAGCACAAACCGTGTTTGATTTAGAGTTTCAAACACATCTATCTATATAGCAGAAAACAGAGTGAAACTAAAATTCAAACTGTTACTGGAAACGAACGCTTGAACCTAGAAGATTGAAAGTTGGGCAGCCAAGTGGGATTAGTGAACTGATCATTACCACCAAGTATCATCAAGATTTGGTGAAAAAATGTTTGCTGAGATTTCAGCAAACTAGTAGTTTTTAAAGCTTGGCAACCCCTTTCAAACGAAAGTGTTTTTCGCCAGTCTCTGCATGGGTACTTCAGGAGGAACAAACCATAGAGATAGAACTTAGAACTACTTCATTTGGTCAAGTTTCAAGGAGCTAGCACAAACCGTGTTTGATTTAGAGTTTCGAACACATCTATCTATATAGCAGAAAACAGAGTGAAACCTAAAAATTCAAAGTGTTACTGGAAACGAACGCTTGAACCTAGAAGAGTGAAAATTGGAGAGCCAAGTGGGCTTAGTGAACTGATCATTACCACCAAGTATCATCAAGATTTGGTGAAAAAAATGTTTGCTGAGATTTCAGCAAACTAGTACTTTTCTGGAAGCTTGGCAACCCTTTCAAACGAAAGTGTTCTTCGCCAGTCTCTGCATGGGGTACTTCAAGAGGAAACAAACCATAGAGATAGAACTTAGAACTACTTCATTTGTCAAGTTTCACGGAGCTAGCACAAACCGTGTTTGATTTAGAGTTTCAAACACATCTATCTATATAGCAGAAAACAGAGTGAAAACCTAAAAATTCAAACTGTTACTGGAAACGAACGCTTGAACCTAGAAGATTGAAAGTTGGGCAGCCAAGTGGGATTAGTGAACTGATCATTACCACCAAGTATCATCAAGATTTGGTGAAAAAATGTTTGGTGAGATTTCAGCAAACTAGTAGTTTTTTGGAAGCTTGGCAACCCTTTAAAACGAAAGTGTTTTTCGCAGTCTCTGCATGGGGACTTCAAGAGGAAACAAACCATAGAGATAGAACTTAGAAATAATTCATTGGTCAAGTTTCACGGAGCTAGCACAACCGTGTTTGATTTACAGTTTCAAACACATCTATCTATATATAGCAGAAAAACAGAGTGAACATAAAAATTCAAAGTGTTACTGGAAACGAACGCTTGAACCTAGAAGAGTGAAAATTGGGCAGCCAAGTGGGCTTAGTGAACTGATCATTACCACCAAGTATCATCAAGATTTGGTGAAAAAATGGTTGCTGAGATTTCAGCAAACTAATAGTTTTTTGGAAGCTTGGCAACCCCTTTCAAACGAAAGTGTTCTTCGCCAGTCTCTGCATGGGTACTTCAAGAGGAAACAAACCATAGAGATAGAACTTAGAACTACTTCATTTTGTCAAGTTTTCACGGAGCTAGCACAAAACCGTGTTTGATTTAGAGTTTCAAAACACATCTATCTATATAGCAGAAAACAGAGTGAACCTAAAAATTCAAACTGTTACTGGAAACGAACGCTTGAACCTAGAAGATTGAAAGTTGGGCAGCCAAGTGGGATTAGGGAACTGATCATTACCACCAAGTATCATCAAGATTTGGTGAAAAAATGTTTGCTGAGATTTCAGCAAACTAGTACTTTTTTGGAGCTTGGCAACCCCTTTCAAACGAAAAGTGTTCTTCGCAGTCTCTGCATGGGGTACTTCAAGAGGAAACTAACCATAGAGATAGAACTTAGAACTACTTCATTTTGTCAAGTTTCACGGAGCTAGCACAAACCGTGTTTGATTTAGAGTTTCAAACACATCTATCTATATAGCAGAAAACAGAGTGAAACCTAAAAATTCAAACTGTTACTGGAAACGAACGCTTGAACCTAGAAGATTGAAAGTTGGGCAGCCAAGTGGGATTAGGGAAACTGATCATTACCACCAAGTATCATCAAGATTTGGTGAAAAAATGTTTGCTGAGATTTCAGCAAACGAGTAGTTTTTTGGAAGCTTGGCAACCCCTTTCAAACGAAAGGTGTTCTTCGCCAGTCTCTGCATGGGGTACTTCAAGAGGAAACAACCATAGAGATAGAACTTAGAACTACTTCATTTTGTCAAGTTTCACGGAGCCAGCACAAACCGTGTTTGATTTTGAGTTTCAAACACATCTAGTCTATATAGCAGAAAACAGAGTGAAACCTAAAATTCAAACTGTTACTGGAAACGAAAGCTTGAACCTAGAAGAGTGAAAGTTGGGCAGCCAAGTGGGATTAGTGAACTGATCATTACCACCAAGTATCATCAAGATTTGGTGAAAAAATGTTTGCTGAGATTTCAGCAAATTAGTAGTTTTTTGGAAGCTTGGCAACCCCTTTCAAACGAAAGTGTTTTTCGCCAGTCTCTGCATGGGGTACTTCAGGAGGAAACAAACCATAGAGATAGAACTTAGAACTACTTCATTTGGTCAAGTTTCAAGGAGCTAGCACAAACCGTGTTTGATTTAGAGTTTCAAACACATCTATCTATATAGCAGAAAAACAGAGTGAAACCTAAAAATTCAAAGTGTTACTGGAAACGAACGCTTGAACCTAGAAGAGTGAAAATTGGGCAGCCAAGTGGGCTTAGTGAACTGATCATTACCACCAAGTATCATCAAGATTTGGTGAAAAAATGGTTGCTGAGATTTCAGCAAACTAATAGTTTTTTGGAAGCTTGGCAACCCCTTTCAAACGAAAGTGTTCTTTGCCAGTCTCTGCATGGGGTACTTCAAGAGGAAACAAACCATAGAGATAGAACTTAGAACTACTTCATTTTGTCAAGTTTCACGGAGGTAGCAAAAACCGTGTTTGATTTAGAGTTTCAAACACATCTATCTATATAGCAGAAAACAGAGTGAAACCTAAAAATTCAAACTGTTACTGGAAACGAACGCTTGAACCTAGAAGAGTGAAAGTTGGGCAGCCAAGTGGGATTAGTGAACTGATCATTACCACCAAGTATCATCAAGATTTGGTGAAAAAATGTTTGCTGAGATTTCAGCAAACTAGTAGTTTTTTGGAAGTTTGGCAACCCCTTTCAAACGAAAGTGTTCTTCGCCAGTCTCTGCATGCGGTACTTCAAGAGGAAACAAACCATAGAGATAGAACTTAGAACTACTTCATTTTGTCAAGTTTCACGGAGCTAGCACAAACCGTGTTTGATTTAGAGTTTCAAACACATCTATCTATATAGCAGAAAAACAGAGTGAAACCTAAAAATTCAAACTGTTACTGGAAACGAACGCTTGAACCTAGAAGAGTGAAAGTTGGGCAGCCAAGTGGGATTAGTGAACTGATCATTACCACCAAGTATCATCAAGATTTGGTGAAAAAATGTTTGCTGAGATTTCAGCAAACTAGTAGTTTTTTGGAAGCTTGGCAACCCCTTTCAAACGAAAGTGTTCTTCGCCAGTCCCTGCATGGGGTACTTCAAGAGGAAACAAACCATAGAGATAGAACTTAGAACTACTTCATTTTGTCAAGGTTCACGGAGCTAGCACAAACCGTGTTTGATTTAGAGTTTCAAACACATCTATCTATATAGCAGAAAACAGAGTGAAACCTAAAAATTCAAACTGTTACTGGAAACGAACGCTTGAACCTAGAAGATTGAAAGTTGGGCAGCCAAGTGGGATTAGTGAACTGATCATTACCACCAAGTATCATCAAGATTTGGTGAAAAAATGTTTGCTGAGATTTCAGCAAACTAGTAGTTTTTTGGAAGCTTGGCAACCCCTTTAAAACGGAAAGTGTTTTTCGCCAGTCTCTGCATGGGGTACTTCAAGAGGAAACAAACCATAGAGATAGAACTTAGAACTACTTCTTTTGGTCAAGTTTCAAGGAGCTAGCACAAACCGTGTTTGATTTAGAGTTTCAAACACATCTATCTATATAGCAGAAAACAGAGTGAAACCTAAAATTCAAACTGTTACTGGAAACGAACGCTTGAACCTAGAAGATTGAAAGTTGGGCAGCCAAGTGGGATTAGTGAACTGATCATTACCACCAAGTATCATCAAGATTTGGTGAAAAAATGTTTGCTGAGATTTCAGCAAACTAGTAGTTTTTTGGAAGCTTGGCAACCCCTTTAAAACGAAAGTGTTTTTCGCCAGTCTCTGCATGGGGTACTTCAGGAGGAAACAAACCATAGAGATAGAACTTAGAACTACTTCATTTGGTCAAGTTTCAAGGAGCTGGCACAAACCGTGTTTGATTTAGAGTTTCGAACACATCTATCTATATAGCAGAAAACAGAGTGAAACCTAAAAATTCAAAGTGTTACTGGAAACGAACGCTTGAACCTAGAAGAGTGAAAATTGGGCAGCTAAGTGGGCTTAGTGAACTGATCATTACCACTAAGTATCATCAAGATTTGGTGAAAAAATGTTTGCTGAGATTTCAGCAAACTAGTAGTTTTTTGGAAGCTTGGCAACCCCTTTCAAACGAAAGTGTTCTTTGCCAGTCTCTGCATGGGGTACTTCAAGAGGAAACAAACCATAGAGATAGAACTTAGAACTACTTCATTTTGTCAAGTTTCACGGAGGTAGCACAAACCGTGTTTGATTTAGAGTTTCAAACACATCTATCTATATAGCAGAAAACAGAGTGAAACCTAAAAATTCAAACTGTTACTGGAAACGAACGCTTGAACCTAGAAGAGTGAAAGTTGGGCAGCCAAGTAGGCTTAGTGAACTGATCATTACCACCAAGTATCATCAAGATTTGGTGAAAAAATGTTTGCTGAGATTTCAGCAAACTAGTAGTTTTTTGGAAGCTTGGCAACCCCTTTCAAACGAAAGTGTTTTTCGCCAGTCTCTGCATGGGGTACTTCAGGAGGAAACGAACCATAGAGATAGAACTTAGAACTACTTCATTTGGTCAAGTTTCAAGGAGCTAGCACAAACCGTGTTTGATTTAGAGTTTCAAACATATCTATCTATATAGCAGAAAACAGAGTGAAACCTAAAAATTCAAACTGTTACTGGAAACGAACGCTTGAACCTAGAAGAGTGAAAATTGGGCAGCCAAGTGGGCTTAGTGAACTGATCATTACCACCAAGTATCATCAAGATTTGGTGAAAAAATGGTTGCTGAGATTTCAGCAAACTAGTAGTTTTATGGAAGCTTGGCAACCCTTTCAAACGAAAGTGTTCTTCGCCAGTCTCTGCATGGGGTACTTCAAGAGGAAACAAACCATAGAGATAGAACTTAGAACTACTTCATTTTGTCAAGTTTCACGGAGCTAGCACAAACCGTGTTTGATTTAGAGTTTCAAACACATCTATCTATATAGCAGAAAACAGAGTGAAACCTAAAAATTCAAACTGTTACTGGAAACGAACGCTTGAACCTAGAAGAGTGAAAGTTGGGCAGCCAAGTGGGATTAGTGAACTGATCATTACCACCAAGTATCATCAAGATTTGGTGAAAAAATGTTTACTGAGATTTCAGCAAATTAGTAGTTTTTTGGAAGCTTGGCAACCCCTTTCAAACGAAAGTGTTCTTCGCCAGTCTCTGCATGGGGTACTTCAAGAGGAAACAAACCATAGAGATAGAACTTAGAACTACTTCATTTTGTCAAGGTTCACGGAGCTAGCACAACCCGTGTTTCATTTAGAGTTTCAAACACATCTATCTATATAGCAGAAAACAGAGTGAAACCTAAAAATTCAAACTGTTACTGGAAACGAACGCTTGAACCTAGAAGATTGAAAGTTGGGCAGCCAAGTGGGATTAGTGAACTGATCATTACCACCAAGTATCATCAAGATTTGGTGAAAAAATATTTGCTGAGATTTCAGCAAACTAGTAGTTTTTTGGAAGCTTGGCAACCCCTTTAAAACGAAAGTGTTTTTCGCCAGTCTCTGCATGGGGTACTTCAAGAGGAAACAAACCATAGAGATAGAACTTAGAACTACTTCATTTGGTCAAGTTTCAAGGAGCTAGCACAAACCGTGTTTGATTTAGAGTTTCAAACACATCTATCTATATAGCAGAAAAACAGAGTGAAACCTAAAAATTCAAACTGTTACTGGAAACGAACGCTTGAACCTAGAAGATTGAAAGTTGGGCAGCCAAGTGGGATTAGTGAACTGATCATTACCACCAAGTATCATCAAGATTTGGTGAAAAAATGTTTGCTGAGATTTCAGCAAACTAGTAGTTTTTTGGAAGCTTGGCAACCCCTTTAAAACGAAAGTGTTTTTCGCCAGTCTCTGCATGGGGTACTTCAGGAGGAAACAAACCATAGAGATAGAACTTAGAACTACTTCATTTGGTCAAGTTTCAAGGAGCTAGCACAAACCGTGTTTGATTTAGAGTATCGAACACATCTATCTATATAGCAGAAAACAGAGTGAAACCTAAAAATTCAAAGTGTTACTGGAAACGAACGCTTGAACATAGAAGAGTGAAAATTGGGCAGCCAAGTGGGCTTAGTCAACTGATCATTACCACCAAGTATAATCAAGATTTGGTGAAAAAATGTTTGCTGAGATTTCAGCAAACTAGTACTTTTTTGGAAGCTTGGCAACCCCTTTCAAACGAAAGTGTTCTTCGCCAGTCTCTGCATGGGGTACTTCAAGAGGAAACAAACCATAGAGATAGAACTTAGAACTACTTCATTTTGTCAAGTTTCACGGAGCTAGCACAAACCGTGTTTGATTTAGAGTTTCAAACACATCTATCTATATAGCAGAAAACAGAGTGAAACCTAAAAATTCAAACTGTTACTGGAAACGAACGCTTGAACCTAGAAGATTGAAAGTTGGGCAGCCAAGTGGGATTAGTGAACTGATCATTACCACCAAGTATCATCAAGATTTGGTGAAAAAATGTTTGCTGAGATTTCAGCAAACTAGTAGTTTTTTGGAAGCTTGGCAACCCCTTTAAAACGAAAGTGTTTTTCGCCAGTCTCTGCATGGGGTACTTCAAGAGGAAACAAACCATAGAGATAGAACTTAGAAATAATTCATTTGGTCAAGTTTCACGGAGCTAGCACAAACCGTGTTTGATTTAGAGTTTCAAACACATCTATCTATATAGCAGAAAACAGAGTGAAACATAAAAATTCAAAGTGTTACTGGAAACAAACGCTTGAACCTAGAAGAGTGAAAATTGGGCAGCCAAGTGGGCTTAGAGAACTGATCATTACCACCAAGTATCATCAAGATTTGGTGAAAAAATGTTTGCTGAGATTTCAGCAAACGAGTAGTTTTTTGGAAGCTTGGCAACCCCTTTCAAACGAAAGTTTTCTTCGCCAGTCTCTGCATGGGGTACTTCAAGAGGAAACAAACCATAGAGATAGAACTTAGAACTACTTCATTTTGTCAAGTTTCACGGAGCTAGCACAAACCGTGTTTGATTTAGAGTTTCAAACACATCTATCTATATATCAGAAAACAGAGTGAAACCTAAAAATTCAAAGTGTTACTGGAAACGAACGATTGAACCTAGAAGAGTGAAAATTGGGCAGCCAAGTGGGCTTAGTGAACTGATCATTACCACCAAGTATCATCAAGATTTGGTGAAAAAATGTTTGCTGAGATTTCAGCAAACGAGTAGTTTTTTGGAAGCTTGGCAACCCCTTTCAAACGAAAGTGTTCTTCGCCAGTCTCTGCATGGGGTACTTCAAGAGGAAACAAACCATAGAGATAGAACTTAGAACTACTTCATTTTGTCAAGTTTCACGGAGCTAGCACAAACCGTGTTTGATTTAGAGTTTCAAACACATCTATCTATATAGCAGAAACAGAGTGAAACCTAAAAATTCAAACTGTTACTGGAAACGAACGCTTGAACCTAGAAGAGTGAAAGTTGGGCAGCCAAGTGGGATTAGTGAACTGATCATTACCACCAAGTATCATCAAGATTTGGTGAAAAAATGTTTGCTGAGATTTCAGCAAACTAGTAGTTTTTTGGAAGCTTGGCAACCCCTTTCAAACGAAAGTGTTCTTCGCCAGTCTCTGCATGGGGTACTTCAAGAGGAAACAAACCATAGAGATAGAACTTAGAAATAATTCATTTTGTCAAGTTTCACGGAGCTAGCACAAACCGTGTTTGATTTAGAGTTTCAAACACATCTATCTATATAGCAGAAAACAGAGTGAAACCTAAAAATTCAAACTGTTACTGGAAACGAACGCTTGAACCTAGAAGATTGAAAGTTGGGCAGCCAAGTGGGATTAGTGAACTGATCATTACCACCAAGTATCATCAAGATTTGGTGAAAAAATGTTTGCTGAGATTTCAGCAAACGAGTAGTTTTTTGGAAGCTTGGCAACCCCTTTCAAACGAAAGTGTTCTTTGCCAGTCTCTGCATGGGGTACTTCAAGAGGAAACAAACCATAGAGATAGAACTTAGAACTACTTCATTTTGTCAAGTTTCACGGAGCTAGCACAAACCGTGTTTGATTTAGAGTTTCAAACACATCTATCTATATAGCAGAAAACAGAGTGAAACCTAAAAATTCAAACTGTTACTGGAAACGAACGCTTGAACCTAGAAGATTGAAAGTTGGGCAGCCAAGTGGGATTAGTGAACTGATCATTACCACCAAGTATCATCAAGATTTGGTGAAAAAATGTTTGCTGAGATTTCAGCAAACTAGTAGTTTTTTGGAAGCTTGGCAACCCCTTTCAAACGAAAGTGTTCTTCGCCAGTATCTGCATGGGGTACTTCAAGAGGAAACAAACCATAGAGATAGAACTTAGAACTACTTCATTTTGTCAAGTTTCATGGAGCTAGCACAAACCGTGTTTGATTTAGAGTTTCAAACACATCTATCTATATAGCAGAAAACAGAGTGAAACCTAAAAATTCAAACTGTTACTGGAAACGAACGCTTGAACCTAGAAGAGTGAAAGTTGGGCAGCCAAGTGGGTTAGTGAACTGATCATTACCACCAAGTATCATCAAGATTTGGTGAAAAAATGTTTGCTGAGATTTCAGCAAACTAGTAGTTTTTTGGAAGCTTGGCAACCAGTTTAAAACGAAAGTGTTTTTTGCCAGTCTCTGCATGGGGTACTTCAAGAGGAAACAAACCATAGATATAGAACTTAGAACTACTTCATTTGGTCAAGTTTCACGGAGCTAGCACAAACCGTGTTTGATTTAGAGTTTCAAACACATCTATCTATATAGCAGAAAACAGAGTGAAACATAAAAATTCAAAGTGTTACTGGAAACGAAAGCTTGAACCTAGAAGAGTGAAAATTGGGCAGCCAAGTGGGCTTAGTGAACTGATCATTACCACCAAGTATCATCAAGATTTGGTGAAAAAATGTTTGCTGAGATTTCAGCAAACGAGTAGTTTTTTGGAAGCTTGGCAACCCCTTTCAAACGAAAGTGTTCTTCGCCAGTCTCTGCATGGGGTACTTCAAGAGGAAACAAACCATAGAGATAGAACTTAGAACTACTTCATTTTGTCAAGTTTCACGGAGCTAGCACAAACTGTGTTTGATTTAGAGTTTCAAACACATCTATCTATATATCAGAAAACAGAGTGAAACCTAAAAATTCAAAGTGTTACTGGAAACGAACGCTTGAACCTAGAAGAGTGAAAATTGGGCAGCCAAGTGGTCTTAGTGAACTGATCATTACCACCAAGTATCATCAAGATTTGGTGAAAAAATGTTTGCTGAGATTTCAGCAAACGAGTAGTTTTTTGGAAGCTTGGCAATCCCTTTCAAACGAAAGTGTTCTTCGCCAGTCTCTGCATGGGGTACTTCAAGAGGAAACAAACCATAGAGATAGAACTTAGAACTACTTCATTTTATCAAGTTTCACGGAGCTAGCACAAACCCTGTTTGATTTAGAGTTTCAAAAACATCTATCTATATAGCAGAAAACAGAGTGAAACCTAAAAATTCAAAATGTTACTGGAAACGAACGCTTGAACCTAGAAGAGTGAAAGTTGGGCAGCCATGTGGGATTAGTGAACTGATCATTACCACCAAGTATCATCAAGATTTGGTGAAAAAATGTTTGCTGAGATTTCAGCAAACGAGTAGTTTTTTGGAAGCCTGGCAACCCCTTTCAAACGAAAGTGTTCTTCGCCAGTCTCTGCATGGGGTACTTCAAGAGGAAACAAACCATAGAGATAGAACTTAGAACTACTTCATTTGGTCAAGTTTCACGGAGCTAGCACAAACCGTGTTTGATTTAGAGTTTCAAACACATCTATCTATATATCAGAAAACAGAGTGAAACCTAAAAATTCAAAGTGTTACTGGAAACGAACGCTTGAACCTAGAAGAGTGAAAATTGGGCAGCCAAGTGGCCTTAGTGAACTGATCATTACCACCAAGTATCATCAAGATTTGGTGAAAAAATGTTTGCTGAGATTTCAGCAAACGAGTAGTTTTTTGGAAGCTTGGCAACCCCTTTCAAACGAAAGTGTTCTTCGCCAGTCTCTGCATGGGGTACTTCAAGAGGAAACAAACCATAGAGATAGAACTTAGAACTACTTCATTTTGTCAAGTTTCACGGAGCTAGCACAAACCGTGTTTGATTTAGAGTTTCAAAAACATCTATCTATATAGCAGAAAACAGAGTGAAACCTAAAAATTCAAACTGTTACTGGAAACGAACGCTTGAACCTAGAAGAGTGAAAGTTGGGCAGCCAAGTGGGATTAGTGAACTGATCATTACCACCAAGTATCATCAAGATTTGGTGAAAAAATGTTTGCTGAGATTTCAGCAAACGAGTAGTTTTTTGGAAGCTTGGCAACCCCTTTCAAACGAAAGTGTTCTTCGCCAGTCTCTGCATGGGGTACTTCAAGAGGAAACAAACCATAGAGATAGAACTTAGAACTACTTCGTTTTGTCAAGTTTCACGGAGCTAGCACAAACCGTGTTTGATTTAGAGTTTCAAACACATCTATCTATATAGCAGAAAACAGAGTGAAACATAAAAATTCAAACTGTTACTGGAAACGAACGCTTGAACCTAGAAGAGTGAAAGTTGGGCAGCCAAGTGGGATTAGTGAACTGATCATTACCACCAAGTATCATCAAGATTTGGTGAAAAAATGTTTGCTGAGATTTCAGCAAACGAGTAGTTTTTTGGAAGCTTGGCAATCCCTTTCAAACGAAAGTGTTCTTCGCCAGTCTCTGCATGGGGTACTTCAAGAGGAAACAAACCATAGAGATAGAACTTAGAACTACTTCATTTTATCAAGTTTCACGGAGCTAGCACAAACCCTGTTTGATTTAGAGTTTCAAAAACATCTATCTATATAGCAGAAAACAGAGTGAAACCTAAAAATTCAAACTGTTACTGGAAACTAACGCTTGAACCTAGAAGAGTGAAAGTTGGGCAGCCATGTGGGATTAGTGAACTGATCATTACCACCAAGTATCATCAAGATTTGGTGAAAAAATGTTTGCTGAGATTTCAGCAAACGAGTAGTTTTTTGGAAGCCTGGCAACCCCTTTCAAACGAAAGTGTTCTTCGCCAGTCTCTGCATGGGGTACTTCAAGAGGAAACAAACCATAGAGATAGAACTTAGAACTACTTCATTTGGTCAAGTTTCACGGAGCTAGCACAAACCGTGTTTGATTTAGAGTTTCAAACACATCTATCTATATAGCAGAAAACAGAGTGAAACCTAAAAATTCAAACTGTTACTGGAAACGAACGCTTGAAACTAGAAGATTGAAAGTTGGGCAGCCAAGTGGGATTAGTGAACTGATCATTACCACCAAGTATCATCAAGATTTGGTGAAAAAATATTTGCTGAGATTTCAGCAAACTAGTAGTTTTTTGGAAGCTTGGCAACCCCTTTAAAACGAAAGTGTTTTTCGCCAGTCTCTGCATGGGGTACTTCAAGAGGAAACAAACCATAGAGATAGAACTTAGAACTACTTCATTTGGTCAAGTTTCACGGAGCTAGCACAAACCGTGTTTGATTTAGAGTTTCAAACACATCTATCTATATAGCAGAAAACAGAGTGAAACATAAAAATTCAAAGTGTTACTGGAAACGAACGCTTGAACCTAGAAGAGTGAAAATTGGGCAGCCAAGTGGGCTTAGTGAACTGATCATTACCACCAAGTATCATCAAGATTTGGTGAAAAAATGTTTGCTGAGATTTCAGCAAACGAGTAGTTTTTTGGAAGCTTGGCAACCCCTTTCAAACGAAAGTGTTCTTCGCCAGTCTCTGCATGGGGTACTTCAAGAGGAAACAAACCATAGAGATAGAACTTAGAACTACTTCATTTTGTCAAGTTTCACGGAGCTAGCACAAACCGTGTTTGATTTAGAGTTTCAAAAACATCTATCTATATAGCAGAAAACAGAGTGAAACCTAAAAATTCAAACTGTTACTGGAAACGAACGCTTGAACCTAGAAGAGTGAAAGTTGGGCAGCCAAGTGGGATTAGTGAACTGATCATTACCACCAAGTATCATCAAGATTTGGAGAAAAAATGTTTGCTGAGATTTCAGCAAACGAGTAGTTTTTTGGAAGCTTGGCAACCCCTTTCAAACGAAAGTGTTCTTCGCCAGTCTCTGCATGGGGTACTTCAAGAGGAAACAAACCATAGAGATAGAACTTAGAACTACTTCGTTTTGTCAAGTTTCACGGAGCTAGCACAAACCGTGTTTGATTTAGAGTTTCAAACACATCTATCTATATAGCAGAAAACAGAGTGAAACATAAAAATTCAAACTGTTACTGGAAACGAACGCTTGAACCTAGAAGAGTGAAAGTTGGGCAGCCAAGTGGGATTAGTGAACTGATCATTACCACCAAGTATCATCAAGATTTGGTGAAAAAATGTTTGCTGAGATTTCAGCAAACTAGTAGTTTTTTGGAAGCCTGGCAACCCCTTTAAAACGAAAGTGTTTTTCGCCAGTCTCTGCATGGGGTACTTCAAGAGGAAACAAACCATAGAGATAGAACTTAGAACTACTTCATTTGGTCAAGTTTCACGGAGCTAGCACAAACCGTGTTTGATTTAGAGTTTCAAACACATCTATCTATATAGCAGAAAACAGAGTGAAACATAAAAATTCAAAGTGTTACTGGAAACGAACGCTTGAACCTAGAAGAGTGAAAATTGGGCAGCCAAGTGGGCTTAGTGAACTGATCATTACCACCAAGTATCATCAAGATTTGGTGAAAAAATGTTTGCTGAGATTTCAGCAAACGAGTAGTTTTTTGGAAGCTTGGCAACCCCTTTCAAACGAAAGTGTTCTTCGCCAGTCTCTGCATGGGGTACTTCAAGAGGAAACAAACCATAGAGATAGAACTTAGAACTACTTCATTTGGTCAAGTTTCACGGAGCTAGCACAAACCGTGTTTGATTTAGAGTTTCAAACACATCTATCTATATAGCAGAAAACAGAGTGAAACCTAAAAATTCAAACTGTTACTGGAAACGAACGCTTGAACCTAGAAGATTGAAAGTTGGGCAGCCAAGTGGGATTAGTGAACTGATCATTACCACCAAGTGTCATCAAGATTTGGTGAAAAAATGTTTGCTGAGATTTCAGCAAACTAGTAGTTTTTTGGAAGCTTGGCAACCCCTTTAAAACGAAAGTGTTTTTCGCCAGTCTCTGCATGGGGTACTTCAAGAGGAAACAAACCATAGAGATAGAACTTAGAACTACTTCATTTGGTCAAGTTTCAAAGAGCTTGCGCAAACCGTGTTTGATTTAGAGTTTCAAACATATCTATCTATATAGCAGAAAACAGAGTGAAACATAAAAATTCAAAGTGTTACTGGAAACGAACGCTTGAACCTAGAAGAGTGAAAATTGGGCAGCCAAGTGGGCTTAGTGAACTGATCATTACCACCAAGTATCATCAAGATTTGGTGAAAAAATTGTTGCTGAGATTTCAGCAAACTAGTAGTTTTTTGTAAGCTTGGCAACCCCTTTCAAACGAAAGTGTTCTTCGCCAGTCTCTGCATGGGGTACTTCAAGAGGAAACAAACCATAGAGATAGAACTTAGAACTACTTCATTTGGTCAAGTTTCAAAAAGCTAGCACAAACCGTGTTTGATTTAGAGTTTCAAACACATCTATCTATATTGCAGAAAACAGAGTGAAACCTAAAAATTCAAAGTGTTACTGGAAACGAACGCTTGAACCTAGAAGAGTGAAAGTTGGGCAGCCAAGTGGGATTAGTGAACTGATCATTACCACCAAGTATGATCAAGATTTGGTGAAAAAATGTTTGCTGAGATTTCAGCAAACTAGTAGTTTTTTGGAAGCTTGGCAACCCTATTAAAACGAAAGTGTTTTTCGCCAGTCTCTGCATGGGGTACTTCAAGAGGAAACAAACCATAGAGATAGAACTTAGAACTACTTCATTTGGTCAAGTTTCAAGGAGCTAGCATAAACCGTGTTTGATTTAGAGTTTCAAACACATCTATCCATATTGCAGAAAACAGAGTGAAACCTAAAAATTCAAAGTGTTACTGGAAACGAACGCTTGAACCTAGAAGAGTGAAAGTTGGGCAGCCAAGTGGGATTAGTGAACTGATCATTACCACCAAGTATCATCAAGATTTGGTGAAAAAATATTTGCTGAGATTTCAGCAAACTAGTAGTTTTTTGGAAGCTTGGCAACCCCTTTAAAACGAAAGTGTTTTTCGCCAGTCTCTGCATGGGGTACTTCAAGAGGAAACAAACCATAGAGATAGAACTTAGAACTACTTCATTTGGTCAAGTTTCACGGAGCTAGCACAAACCGTGTTTGATTTAGAGTTTCAAACACATCTATCTATATAGCAGAAAACAGAGTGAAACCTAAAAATTCAAAGTGTTACTGGATACGTACGCTTGAACCTAGAAGAGTGAAAATTGGGCAGCCAAGTGGGCTTAGTGAACTGATCATTACCACCAAGTATCATCAAGATTTGGTGAAAAAAGGTTTGCTGAGATTTCAGCAAACTAGTAGTTTTTTGGAAGCTTGGCAACCCCTTTCAAACGAAAGTGTTCTTCGCCAGTCTCTGCATGGGGTACTTCAAGAGGAAACAAACCATAGAGATAGAACTTAGAACTACTTCATTTTGTCAAGTTTCACGGAGCTAGCACAAACCGTGTTTGATTTAGAGTTTCAAACACATCTATCTATATAGCAGAAAACAGAGTGAAACCTAAAAATTCAAACTGTTACTGGAAACGAACGCTTGAACATAGAAGAGTGAAAGTTGGGCAGCCAAGTGGGATTAGTGAACTGATCATTACCACCAAGTATCATCAAGATTTGGTGAAAAAATGTTTGCTGAGATTTCAGCAAACCAGTAGTTTTTTGGAAGCTTGGCAACCCCTTTCAAATGAAAGTGTTCTTCGCCAGTCTCTGCATGGGGTACTTCAAGTGGAAACAAACCATAGAGATAGAACTTAGAACTACTTCATTTGGTCAAGTTTCACGGAGCTAGCACAAACCGTGTTTGATTTAGAGTTTCAAACACATCTATCTATATAGCAGAAAACAGAGTGAAACCTAAAAATTCAAACTGTTCCTGGAAACGAACGCTTGAACCTAGAAGATTGAAAGTTTGGCAGCCAAGTGGGATTAGTGAACTGATCATTACCACCAAGTATCATCAAGATTTGGTGAAAAAATGTTTGCTGAGATTTCAGCAAACTAGTAGTTTTTTGGAAGCTTGGCAACCCCTTTAAAACGAAAGTGTTTTTCGAAAGTCTCTGCATGGGGTACTTCAAGAGGAAACAAACCATAGAGATAGAACTTAGAACTACTTCATTTGGTCAAGTTTCACGGAGCTAGCACAAACCTTGTTTGATTTAGAGTTTCAAACACATCTATCTATGTAGCAGAAAACAGAGTGAAACATAAAAATTCAAAGTGTTACTGGAAACGAACGCTTGAACCTAGAAGAGTGAAAATTGGGCAGCCAAGTGGCCTTAGTGAACTGATCATTACCACCAAGTATCATTAAGATTTGGTGAAAAAATGTTTGCTGAGATTTCAGCAAACGAGTAGTTTTTTGGAAGCTTGGCAACCCCTTTCAAACGAAAGTGTTCTTCGCCAGTCTCTGCATGGGGTACTTCAAGAGGAAACAAACCATAGAGATAGAACTTAGAACTACTTCATTTTGTCAAGTTTCACGCAGCTAGCACAAACCGTGTTTGATTTAGTGTTTCAAAAACATCTATCTATATAGCAGAAAACAGAGTGAAACCTAAAAATTCAAACTGTTACTGGAAACGAACGCTTGAACCTAGAAGAGTGAAAGTTGGGCAGCCAAGTGGGATTAGTGAACTGATCATTACCACCAAGTATCATCAAGATTTGGTGAAAAAATGTTTGCTGAGATTTCAGCAAACGAGTAGTTTTTTGGAAGCTTGGCAACCCCTTTCAAACGAAAGTGTTCTTCGCCAGTCTCTGCATGGGGTACTTCAAGACTAAACAAACCATAGAGATAGAACTTAGAAATAATTCATTTTGTCAAGTTTCACGGAGCTAGCACAAACCGTGTTTGATTTAGAGTTTCAAACACATCTATCTATATGGCAGAAAACAGAGTGAAACCTAAAAATTCAAACTGTTACTGGAAACGAACGCTTGAACCTAGAAGATTGAAAGTTGGGAAGCCAAGTGGGATTAGTGAACTGATCATTACCACCAAGTATCATCAAGATTTGGTGAAAAAATGTTTGCTGAGATTTCAGCAAACGAGTAGTTTTTTGGAAGCTTGGCAACCCCTTTCAAACGAAAGTGTTCTTCGCCAGTCTCTGCATGGGGTACTTCAAGAGGAAACAAACCATAGAGATAGAACTTAGAACTACTTCATTTTGTCAAGTTTCACGGAGCTAGCACAAACCGTGTTTGATTTAGTGTTTCAAAAACATCTATCTATATAGCAGAAAACAGAGTGAAACCTAAAAATTCAAACTGTTACTGGAAACGAACGCTTGAACCTAGAAGAGTGAAAGTTGGGCAGCCAAGTGGGATTAGTGAACTGATCATTACCACCAAGTATCATCAAGATTTGGTGAAAAAATGTTTGCTGAGATTTCAGCAAACGAGTAGTTTTTTGGAAGCTTGGCAACCCCTTTCAAACGAAAGTGTTCTTCGCCTGTCTCTGCATGGGGTACTTCAAGAGGAAACAAACCATAGAGATAGAACTTAGAAATAATTCATTTTGTCAAGTTTCACGGAGCTAGCACAAACCGTGTTTGATTTAGAGTTTCAAACACATCCATCTATATGGCAGAAAACAGAGTGAAACCTAAAAATTCAAACTGTTACTGGAAACGAACGCTTGAACCTAGAAGATTGAACGTTGGGAAGCCAAGTGGGATTAGTGAACTGATCATTACCACCAAGTATCATCAAGATTTGGTGAAAAAATGTTTGCTGAGATTTCAGCAAACGAGTAGTTTTTTGGAAGCTTGGCAACCCCTTTCAAACGAAAGTGTTCTTCGCCAGTCTCTGCATGGGGTACTTCAAGAGGAAACAAACCATAGAGATAGAACTTAGAACTACTTCATTTTGTCAAGTTTCACGGAGCTAGCACAAACCGTGTTTGATTTAGTGTTTCAAAAACATCTATCTATATAGCAGAAAACAGAGTGAAACCTAAAAATTCAAACTGTTACTGGAAACGAACGCTTGAACCTAGAAGAGTGAAAGTTGGGCAGCCAAGTGGGATTAGTGAACTGATCATTACCACCAAGTATCATCAAGATTTGGTGAAAAAATGTTTGCTGAGATTTCAGCAAACGAGTAGTTTTTTGGAAGCTTGGCAACCCCTTTCAAACGAAAGTGTTCTTCGCCTGTCTCTGCATGGGGTACTTCAAGAGGAAACAAACCATAGAGATAGAACTTAGAAATAATTCATTTTGTCAAGTTTCACGGAGCTAGCACAAACCGTGTTTGATTTAGAGTTTCAAACACATCCATCTATATGGCAGAAAACAGAGTGAAACCTAAAAATTCAAACTGTTACTGGAAACGAACGCTTGAACCTAGAAGATTGAACGTTGGGAAGCCAAGTGGGATTAGTGAACTGATCATTACCACCACGTATCATCAAGATTTGGTGAAAAAATGTTTGCTGAGATTTCAGCAAACGAGTAGTTTTTTGGAAGCTTGGCAACCCCTTTCAAACGAAAGTGTTCTTTGCCAGTCTCTGCATGGGGTACTTCAAGAGGAAACAAACCATAGAGATAGAACTTAGAACTACTTCATTTTGTCAAGTTTCACGGAGCTAGCACAAACCGTGTTTGATTTAGAGTTTCAAACACATCTATCTATATAGCAGAAAACAGAGTGAAACCTAAAAATTCAAACTATTACTGGAAACGAACGCTTGAACCTAGAAGAGTGAAAGTTGGGCAGCCAAGTGGGAATAGTGAACTGATCATTACCACCAAGTATCATTAAGATTTGGTGAAAAAATGTTTGCTGAGATTTCAGCAAACGAGTAGTTTTTTGGAAGCTTGGCAACCCCTTTCAAACGAAAGTGTTCTTCGCCAGTCTCTGCATGGGGTACTTCAAGAGGAAACAAACCATAGAGATAGAACTTAGAACTACTTCATTTTGTCAAGTTTCACGGAGCTAGCACAAACCGTGTTTGATTTAGAGTTTCAAAAACATCTATCTATATAGCAGAAAACAGAGTGAAACCTAAAAATTCAAACTGTTACTGGAAACGAACGCTTGAACCTAGAAGAGTGAAAGTTGGGCAGCCAAGTGGGATTAGTGAACTGATCATTACCACCAAGTATCATCAAGATTTGGAGAAAAAATGTTTGCTGAGATTTCAGCAAACGAGTAGTTTTTTGGAAGCTTGGCAACCCCTTTCAAACGAAAGTGTTCTTCGCCAGTCTCTGCATGGGGTACTTCAAGAGGAAACAAACCATAGAGATAGAACTTAGAACTACTTCGTTTTGTCAAGTTTCACGGAGCTAGCACAAACCGTGTTTGATTTAGAGTTTCAAACACATCTATCTATATAGCAGAAAACAGAGTGAAACATAAAAATTCAAACTGTTACTGGAAACGAACGCTTGAACCTAGAAGAGTGAAAGTTGGGCAGCCAAGTGGGATTAGTGAACTGATCATTACCACCAAGTATCATCAAGATTTGGTGAAAAAATGTTTGCTGAGATTTCAGCAAACTAGTAGTTTTTTGGAAGCCTGGCAACCCCTTTAAAACGAAAGTGTTTTTCGCCAGTCTCTGCATGGGGTACTTCAAGAGGAAACAAACCATAGAGATAGAACTTAGAACTACTTCATTTGGTCAAGTTTCACGGAGCTAGCACAAACCGTGTTTGATTTAGAGTTTCAAACACATCTATCTATATAGCAGAAAACAGAGTGAAACATAAAAATTCAAAGTGTTACTGGAAACGAACGCTTGAACCTAGAAGAGTGAAAATTGGGCAGCCAAGTGGGCTTAGTGAACTGATCATTACCACCAAGTATCATCAAGATTTGGTGAAAAAATGTTTGCTGAGATTTCAGCAAACGAGTAGTTTTTTGGAAGCTTGGCAACCCCTTTCAAACGAAAGTGTTCTTCGCCAGTCTCTGCATGGGGTACTTCAAGAGGAAACAAACCATAGAGATAGAACTTAGAACTACTTCATTTGGTCAAGTTTCACGGAGCTAGCACAAACCGTGTTTGATTTAGAGTTTCAAACACATCTATCTATATAGCAGAAAACAGAGTGAAACCTAAAAATTCAAACTGTTACTGGAAACGAACGCTTGAACCTAGAAGATTGAAAGTTGGGCAGCCAAGTGGGATTAGTGAACTGATCATTACCACCAGTGTCATCAAGATTTGGTGAAAAAATGTTTGCTGAGATTTCAGCAAACTAGTAGTTTTTTGGAAGCTTGGCAACCCCTTTAAAACGAAAGTGTTTTTCGCCAGTCTCTGCATGGGGTACTTCAAGAGGAAACAAACCATAGAGATAGAACTTAGAACTACTTCATTTGGTCAAGTTTCAAAGAGCTTGCGCAAACCGTGTTTGATT
>NW_027511603.1:0-23443 GCF_048772815.1 Callospermophilus lateralis | reverse complement strand
TATTTCGGAAACTCGTTATTTCTTAGAAGCTTGGCAACCCCTCTCAATGAAAGTGCTTTTCCACAGTCTGTGCCTAGGGCTAGTTGAAGAGGAAACAAACCATAGAGACACATCTGAGAACTCCTTTATTTTGTCAAGTTTCAAAAGGTACTACAAACCATGTTGGATTTAGAGTTACAAATTCATCTATCTATATAGGAGAGAACAGAGAGAAACCTAAATATAGAAACTGCTACTGTAGACGAACGCTTCAACCTAGAAGAACAAAATTTGGTGAGCCAAGTGGGATTTGTGTACTGATCATTACCACCAAGTATCAAAAAGATTGTGTGAAAAAATATTTGCTGGTATTTCGGAAACTCGTTATTTCTTGAAACTTGGCAACCCATCTCAATGAAAGTGCTTTCCACAGTCTGTGCCTAGGGCTACTTGAAGAGGAAACAAACCATAGAGACAAAACTGAGAACTCCTTTATTTTGTCAAGTTTCAAAGAGCTACTACAAACCATGTTGGATTTAGAGTTCCAAATTCATCTTTCTGTATAGGAGAGAACAGAGGGAAACCTAAATATAAAAACTGCTACTGTAGACGAACGCTTCAACCTAGAAGAACAAAATTTGGTGAGCCAAGTGGGATTTGTGTACTGATCATTAGCACCAAGTATCATCAAGATTGGGTGAAAAAATATTTGCTGGTATTTCGGAAACTCGTAATTTCTTAGAAGCTTGGCAACCCCTCTCAATGAAAGTGCTTTTCCAGAGTCTGGGCCTAGGGCTACTTGAACAGGAAACAAACCATAGAGACAAAACTGAGAACTCATTTATTTTTGTCAAGTTTCAAAGAGCTACTACAAACCATGTTGGATTTAGAGTTCCAAATTCATCTATCTGTATAGGAGAGAACAGAGGGAAACCTAAATATAAAACTGCTACTGTACACGAACGCTTCAACCTAGAAAAACAAAATTTGGTGAGCCAACTGGGATTTGTGTACTGATCATTACCACCAAGTATCAACAAGATTGTGTGAAAAAATATTTGCTGGTTTTCGGAAACTCGTTATTTCTTAGAAGCTTGGCAACCCATCTCAATGAAAGTGCTTTCCACATCTGTGCCTAGGGCTACTTGAAGAGGAAACAAACCAAAGAGACAAAACTGAGAACTCCTTTATTTTGTCAAGTTTCAAAGAGCTACTACAAACCATGTTGGATTTACATTTCCAAATTCATCTATCTATATATGAGAGAACAGAGTGAAACCTAAATATAAAACTGCTACTTTAGACGAACGCTTCAACCTAGAAGAACAAAATTTGGTGAGCCAAGTGGGATTTGTGTACTGATCATTACCACCAAGCATCATCAAGAGTGGGTGAAAAAATATTTGCTGGTACTTCGGAATCTCGTTATTTCTTAGAAGCTTGGCAACCAATCTCAATGAAAGTGCTTTACACAGTCTGTGCCT
This sequence comes from Callospermophilus lateralis, assembly GCF_048772815.1. Lineage (NCBI taxonomy): Eukaryota > Metazoa > Chordata > Mammalia > Rodentia > Sciuridae > Callospermophilus > Callospermophilus lateralis. The sequence goes on along the minus strand of NW_027511603.1, from coordinate 21,980 downwards.
AGGGCTACGTTAAGAAGAAGCAAACCATAGCGACAAAACTGAGAACTCCTTTATTTTGTCAAGTTTCAAAGAGCTACTACAAACCATGTTGGATTTAGAGTTCCAAATTCATCTATCTATATAGGAGAGAACAGAGGGAAACCATAAATATAAAAACTGCTACTGTACACGAATGCTTCATCCTAGATGAACAAAAATTGGTTAGCCAAGTGGGATTTGTGTGCTGATCATTACGACCAAGTATCATCAAGTTTGGGTGAAAAAATATTTGCTGGTATTTCGGAAACTCGATATTTCTTAGAAGCTTGGCAACCCATCTCAATGAAAGTGCTTTTCCACAGTCTGTACCTAGGGCTACTTGAAGAGGAAACAACCCGAGAGACAAAACTGAGAACTCCTTTATTTTGTCAAGTTTCAAAGTGCTACTACAAACCATGTTGGATTTAGAGTTCCAAATTCATCTATCTGTGTAGGAGAGAACAGAGGGAAACCTAAATATAAAAACTGCTACTGTAGACGAACGCTTCAACCTAGAAGAACAAAATTTGGTAAGCCAAGTGGGATTTGTGTACTGATCATTACACCAAGTATCATCAAGATTGGGTGAAAAAATTTTTGCTGGTATTTCGGAAACTCGTTATTTCTTAGAAGCTTGGCAACCCCTCTCAATGAAAGTGCTTTCCACAGTCTGTGCCTAGGGCTACTTGAAGAGGAAACAAACCCATAGATACAAATCTGAGAACTCCTATATTTTGTCAACTTTCAAATAGCTACTACAAACCATGTTGGATTTAGAGTTCCAAATTCATCTATCTATATAGGAGAGAACAGAGAGAAACCTAAATATAAAAACTGCTACTGTAGACGAACGCTTCAACCTAGAAGAACAAAATTTGGTGAGCCAAGTGGGATTTGTGTACTGATCATTAGCACCAAGTATCATCAAGATTGGGTGAAAAAATATTTGCTGTTATTTCGGAAACTCGTAATTTCTTAGAAGCTTGGCAACCCCTCTCAATGAAAGTGCTTTTCCAGAGTCTGTGCCTAGGGCTACTTGAACAGGAAACAAACCATGGAGACAAAACTGAGAACTCATTTATTTTGTCAAGTTACAAAGAGCTACTACAAACCATGTTGGATTTAGAGTTCCAAATTCATCTATCTGTATAGGAGAGAACAGAGGGAAACCTAAATATAAAAACTGCTACTGTACACGAACGCTTCAACCTAGAAGAACAAAATTTGGTGAGCCAACTGGGATTTGTGTACTGATCATTACCACCAAGTATCATCAAGATTGGGTGAAAAAATATTTGCTGGTATTTCGGAAACTCGTGATTTCTTAGAAGCTTGGCAACCCCTCTCAATGAAAGTGCTTCTCCACAGTCTGTGCCTAGGGCTACTTGAAGAGGAAACAAACCATAGCGACAAAAATGAGAACTCCTTTATTTTGTCAAGTTTCAAAGATCTACTACAAACCATGTTGGATTTAGAGTTCCAAATTCATCTTTCTATATAGGAGAGAACAGAGGGAAACCTAAATATAAAAACTGCTACTGTAGACGAACGCTTCAACCTAGAAGAACAAAATTTGGTGAGCCAAGTGGGATTTGTGTACTGATCATTACCACCAAGTATCATCAAGATTGGGTGAAAAAATATTTGCTGGTATTTCGGAAACTCGTTATTTCGTAGACTTGGCAACCCCTCTCAATGAAAGTGCTTTCCAAAGTCTGTGCCTAGGGCTACTTGAAGAGGAAACAAACCATAGAGACAAAACTGAGAACTCTTTTATTTTGTCAAGTTTCAAAGAGCTACTACAAACCATGTTGGATTTAGAGTTCCAAATTTATCTATCTATATGGGAGAGAACAGAGGGAAACCTAAATATAAAAACTGCTACTGTAGACGAACGCTTCAACCTAAAAGAACAAAATTTGGTGAGCCAAGTGGGATTTGTGTACTGATCATGACCACCAAGTATTATCAAGATTGAGTGAAAAAATATTTGCTGGTATTTCGGAAACTCGTTATTTCGTAGAAGCTTGGCAACCCCTCTCAATGAATGTGCTTTCCACAGTCTGTGCCTAGGGCTACTTGAAGATTAAACAAACCATAGAGACAAAACTGAGAACTCCTTTATTTTGTCAAGTTTCAAAGAGCTACTACAAACCATGTTGGATTTAGAGTTCCAAATTCATCTATCTGTATAGGAGAGAACAGAGGGAAACCTAAATATAAAAACTGCTACTGTACACGAACGCTTCAACCTAGAAAAACAAAATTTGGTGAGCCAACTGGGATTTGTGTACTGATCATTACCACCAAGTATCATCAAGATTGGGTGAAAAAATATTTGCTGGTATTTCGGAAACTCGTTATTTCTTAGAAGCTTGGCAACCCATCTCATTGAAAGTGCTTTTCCAGAGTCTGTGCCTAGGGCTACTTGAACAGGAAACAAACCATAGAGACAAAACTGAGAACTCATTTATTTTGTCAAGTTTCAAAGAGCTACTACAAACCATATTGGATTTAGAGTTCCAAATTCATCTATCTGTATAGGAGAGAACAGAGGGAAACCTAAATATAAAAACTGCAACTGTACACGAATGCTTCATCCTAGATGAACAAAAATTGGTTAGCCAAGTGGGATTTGTGTGCTGATCATTACCACCAAGTATCATCAAGTTTGGGTGAAAAAATATTTGCTGGTATTTTGGAAACTCGATATTTCTTAGAAGCTTGGCAACCCATCTCAATGAAAGTGCTTTTCCACAGTCTGTTCCTAGGGCTACATGAAGAGGAAACAAACCAGAGAGACAAAACTGAGAACTCCTTTATTTTGTCAATTTTCAAAGAGCCTCTACAAACCATGTTGGATTTAGAGTTCCAAATTCATCTATCTGTGTAGGAGAGAACAGAGGGAAACCTAAATATAAAAACTGCTACTGTAGACGAACGCTTCAACCTAGAAGAACAAAATTTGGTAAGCCAAGTGGGATTTGTGTACTGATCATTACCACCAAGTATCATCAAGATTGGGTGAAAAAATATTTGCTGATATTTCGGAAACTCGAAATTTCTTAGAAGCTTGGCAACCCCTCTCACTGAAAGTGCTTTTCCAGAGTCTGTGCCTAGGGCTACTTGAACAGGAAACAAACCATAGAGACAAAACTGAGAACTCATTTATTTTGTCAAGTTTCAAAGAGCTACTACAAACCATATTGGATTTAGAGTTCCAAATTCATCTATCTGTATAGGAGAGAACAGAGGGAAACCTAAATATAAAAACTGCTACTGTACACGAACGCTTCAACCTAGAAGAACAAAATTTGGTGAGCCAAGTGGGATTTGTGTACTGATCATTAGCAACAAGTATCATCAAGATTGGGTGAAAAAATATTTGCTGGTATTTCGGAAACTCGTTATTTCTTAGAAGCTTGGCAACCCCTCTCAATGAAAGTGCTTTTCCACAGTCTGTGCCTAGGGCTACTTGAAGAGGAAACAAACCATAGAGACACATCTGAGAACTCCTTTATTTTGTCAAGTTTCAAAAGGTACTAAAAACCATGTTGGATTTAGAGTTACAAATTCATCTATCTATATAGGAGAGAACAGAGAGAAACCTAAATATAGAAACTGCTACTGTAGACGAACGCTTCAACCTAGAAGAACAAAATTTGGTGAGCCAAGTGGGATTTGTGTACTGATCATTACCACCAAGTATCAAAAAGATTGTGTGAAAAAATATTTGCTGGTATTTCGGAAACTCGTTATTTCTTGAACCTTGGCAACCCATCTCAATGAAAGTGCTTTCCACAGTCTGTGCCTAGGGCTACTTGAAGAGGAAACAAACCATAGAGACAAATCTGAGAACTCCTTTATTTTGTCAAGTTTCAAAGAGCTACTACAAACCATGTTGGATTTAGAGTTCCAAATTCATCTTTCTGTATAGGAGAGAACAGAGGGAAACCTAAATATAAAAACTGCTACTGTAGACGAACGCTTCAACCTAGAAGAACAAAATTTGGTGAGCCAAGTGGGATTTGTGTACTGATCATTAGCACCAAGTATCATCAAGATTGGGTGAAAAAATATTTGCTGGTATTTCAGAAACTCGTAATTTCTTAGAAGCTTGGCAACCCCTCTCAATGAAAGTGCTTTTCCAGAGTCTGGGCCTAGGGCTACTTGAACAGGAAACAAACCATAGAGACAAAACTGAGAACTCATTTATTTTGTCAAGTTTCAAAGAGCTACTACAAACCATGTTGGATTTAGAGTTCCAAATTCATCTATCTGTATAGGAGAGAACAGAGGGAAACCTAAATATAAAAACTGCTACTGTACACGAACGCTTCAACCTAGAAAAACAAAATTTGGTGAGCCAACTGGGATTTGTGTACTGATCATTACCACCAAGTATCAACAAGATTGTGTGAAAAAATATTTGCTGGTTTTCGGAAACTCGTTATTTCTTAGAAGCTTGGCAACCCATCTCAATGAAAGTGCTTTCCACATCTGTGCCTAGGGCTACTTGAAGAGGAAACAAACCAAAGAGACAAAACTGAGAACTCCTTTATTTTGTCAAGTTTCAAAGAGCTACTACAAACCATGTTGGATTTACATTTCCAAATTCATCTATCTATATATGAGAGAACAGAGTGAAACCTAAATATAAAAACTGCTACTTTAGACGAACGCTTCAACCTAGAAGAACAAAATTTGGTGAGCCAAGTGGGATTTGTGTACTGATCATTACCACCAAGCATCATCAAGAGTGGGTGAAAAAATATTTGCTGGTACTTCGGAATCTCGTTATTTCTTAGAAGCTTGGCAACCAATCTCAATGAAAGTGCTTTACACAGTCTGTGCCTAGGGCTACGTTAAGAAGAAGCAAACCATAGCGACAAAACTGAGAACTCCTTTATTTTGTCAAGTTTCAAAGAGCTACTACAAACCATGTTGGATTTAGAGTTCCAAATTCATCTATCTATATAGGAGAGAACAGAGGGAAACCTAAATATAAAAACTGCTACTGTACACGAATGCTTCATCCTAGATGAACAAAAATTGGTTAGCCAAGTGGGATTTGTGTGCTGATCATTACGACCAAGTATCATCAAGTTTGGGTGAAAAAATATTTGCTGGTATTTCGGAAACTCGATATTTCTTAGAAGCTTGGCAACCCATCTCAATGAAAGTGCTTTTCCACAGTCTGTACCTAGGGCTACTTGAAGAGGAAACAAACCCGAGAGACAAAACTGAGAACTCCTTTATTTTGTCAAGTTTCAAAGTGCTACTACAAACCATGTTGGATTTAGAGTTCCAAATTCATCTATCTGTGTAGGAGAGAACAGAGGGAAACCTAAATATAAAAACTGCTACTGTAGACGAACGCTTCAACCTAGAAGAACAAAATTTGGTAAGCCAAGTGGGATTTGTGTACTGATCATTACCACCAAGTATCATCAAGATTGGGTGAAAAAATTTTTGCTGGTATTTCGGAAACTCGTTATTTCTTAGAAGCTTGGCAACCCCTCTCAATGAAAGTGCTTTTCCACAGTCTGTGCCTAGGGCTACTTGAAGAGGAAACAAACCATAGATACAAATCTGAGAACTCCTATATTTTGTCAACTTTCAAAGAGCTACTACAAACCATGTTGGATTTAGAGTTCCAAATTCATCTATCTATATAGGAGAGAACAGAGAGAAACCTAAATATAAAAACTGCTACTGTAGACGAACGCTTCAACCTAGAAGAACAAAATTTGGTGAGCCAAGTGGGATTTGTGTACTGATCATTAGCACCAAGTATCATCAAGATTGGGTGAAAAAATATTTGCTGGTATTTCGGAAACTCGTAATTTCTTAGAAGCTTGGCAACCCCTCTCAATGAAAGTGCTTTTCCAGAGTCTGTGCCTAGGGCTACTTGAACAGGAAACAAACCATAGAGACAAAACTGAGAACTCATTTATTTTGTCAAGTTACAAAGAGCTACTACAAACCATGTTGGATTTAGAGTTCCAAATTCATCTATCTGTATAGGAGAGAACAGAGGGAAACCTAAATATAAAAACTGCTACTGTACACGAACGCTTCAACCTAGAAGAACAAAATTTGGTGAGCCAACTGGGATTTGTGTACTGATCATTACCACCAAGTATCATCAAGATTGGGTGAAAAAATATTTGCTGGTATTTCGGAAACTCGTTATTTCTTAGAAGCTTGGCAACCCCTCTCAATGAAAGTGCTTTTCCACAGTCTGTGCCTAGGGCTACTTGAAGAGGAAACAAACCATAGAGACAAATGTGAGAACTCCTTTATTTTGTCAAGTTTCAAAGAGCTACTACAAACCATGTTGGATTTAGAGTTCCAAATTCATCTATCTATATAGGAGAGAACAGAAAGAAACCTAAATATAAACTGCTACTGTAGACGAACGCTTAAACCTAGAAGAACAAAATTTGGTGAGCCAAGTGGGATTTGTGTACTGATCATTACCACCAAGTATCAAAAAGATTGTGTGAAAAAATATTTGCTGGTATTTCGGAAACTCGTTATTTCTTAGAAGCTTGGCAACCCATCTCAATGAAAGTGCTTTCCACAGTCTGTGCCTAGGGCTACTTGAAGAGGAAAAAAACCATAGCGAAAAAATTGAGAACTCCTTTATTTTGTCAAGTTTCAAAGAGCTACTACAAACCATGTTGGATTTAGAGTTCCAAATTCATCTATCTATATATGAGAGAACAGAGTGAAACCTAAATATAAAAACTGCTACTGTAGACGAACGCTTCAACCTAGAAGAACAAAATTTGGTGAGCCAAGTGGGATTTGTGTACTGATCATTACCACCAAGTATCATCAAGATTGGGTGAAAAAATATTTGCTGGTATTTCGGAAACTCGTGATTTCTTAGAAGCTTGGGGACCCCTCTCAATGAAAGTGCTTTTCCACAGTCTGTGCCTAGTGCCACTTGAAGAGGAAACAAACCATAGCGAAAAAATTGAGAACTCCTTTATTTTGTCAAGTTTCAAAGAGCTACTACAAACCATGTTGGATTTAGAGTTCCAAATTCATCTATCTGTATAGGAGAGAACAGAGTGAAACCTAAATATAAAAACTGCTACTGTACACGAACGCTTCAACCTAGAAGAACAAAATTTGGTGAGCCAAGTGGGATTTGTGTACTGATCATTAGCAACAAGTATCATCAAGATTGGGTGAAAAAATATTTGCTGGTATTTCGGAAACTCGTTATTTCTTAGAAGCTTGGCAACCCCTCTCAATGAAAATGCTTTTCCACAGTCTGTGCCTAGGGCTACTTGAAGAGGAAACAAACCATAGAGACAAATCTGAGAATTCCTTTATTTTGCAAGTTTCAAAGAGCTACTACAAACCATGTTGGATTTAGAGTTCCAAATTCATCTATCTATATAGGACAGAACAGAGAGAAACCTAAATATAAAAACTGCTACTGTAGACGAACGCTTCAACCTAGAAGAACAAAATTTGGTGAGCCAAGTGGGATTTGTGTACTGATCATTACCACCAAGTATCAAAAAGATTGTGTGAAAAAATATTTGCTGGTATTACGGAAACTCGTTATTTCTTGAAGCTTGGCAACCCATCTCAATGAAAGTGCTTTCCACAGTCTGTGCCTAGGGCTACTGGAAGAGGAAACAAACCATAGAGACAAATCTGAGAACTCCTTTATTTTCTCAAGTTTCAAAGAGCTACTACAAACCATGTTGGATTTGGAGTTCCAAATTCATCTTTCTATATAGGAGAGAACAGAGGGAAACCTAAATATAAAAACTGCTACTGTAGACGAACGCTTCAACCTAGAAGAACAAAATTTGGTGAGCCAAGTGGGATTTGTGTACTGATCATTAGCACCAAGTATCATCAAGATTGGGTGAAAAAATATTTGCTGGTATTTCGGAAACTCGTAATTTCTTAGAAGCTTGGCAACCCCTCTCAATGAAAGTGCTTTTCCAGAGTCTGTGCCTAGGGCTACTTGAACAGGAAACAAACCATAGAGACAAAACTGAGAACTCATTTATTTTGTCAAGTTACAAAGAGCTACTACAAACCATGTTGGATTTAGAGTTCCAAATTCATCTACATGTATAGGAGAGAACAGAGGGAAACCTAAATATAAAAACTGCTACTGTACACGAACGCTTCAACCTAGAAGAACAAAATTTGGTGAGCCAACTGGGATTTGTGTACTGATCATTACCACCAAGTATCATCAAGATTGGGTGAAAAAATATTTGCTGGTATTTCGGAAACTCGTTATTTCTTAGAAGCTTGACAACCCCTCTCAATGAAAGTGCTTTTCCACAGTCTGTGCCTAGGGCTACTTGAAGAGGAAACAAACCATAGAGACAAATGTGAGAACTCCTTTATTTTTGTCAAGTTTCAAAGAGCTACTACAAACCATGTTGGATTTAGAGTTCCAAATTCATCTATCTATATAGAAGTGAACAGAAAGAAACCTAAATATAAACTGCAACTGTAGACGAACGCTTCAACCTAGAAGAACAAAATTTGGTGAGCCAACTGGGATTTGTGTACTGATCATTACCACCAAGTATCATCAAGATTGGGTGAAAAAATATTTGCTGATATTTCGGAAACTCGAAATTTCTTAGAAGCTTGGCAACCCCTCTCACTGAAAGTGCTTTTCCAGAGTCTGTGCCTAGGGCTACTTGAACAGGAAACAAACCATAGAGACAAAACTGAGAACTCATTTATTTTGTCAAGTTTCAAAGAGCTACTACAAACCATATTGGATTTAGAGTTCCAAATTCATCTATCTGTATAGGAGAGAACAGAGGGAAACCTAAATATAAAAACTGCTACTGTACACGAACGCTTCAACCTAGAAGAACAAAATTTGGTGAGCCAAGTGGGATTAGTGTACTGATCATTAGCAACAAGTATCATCAAGATTGGGTGAAAAAATATTTGCTGGTATTTCGGAAACTCGTTATTTCTTAGAAGCTTGGCAACCCCTCTCAATGAAAGTGCTTTTCCACAGTCTGTGCCTAGGGCTACTTGAAGAGGAAACAAACCATAGAGACACATCTGAGAACTCCTTTATTTTGTCAAGTTTCAAAAGGTACTACAAACCATGTTGGATTTAGAGTTACAAATTCATCTATCTATATAGGAGAGAACAGAGAGAAACCTAAATATAGAAACTGCTACTGTAGACGAACGCTTCAACCTAGAAGAACAAAATTTGGTGAGCCAAGTGGGATTTGTGTACTGATCATTACCACCAAGTATCAAAAAGATTGTGTGAAAAAATATTTGCTGGTATTTCGGAAACTCGTTATTTCTTGAAACTTGGCAACCCATCTCAATGAAAGTGCTTTCCACAGTCTGTGCCTAGGGCTACTTGAAGAGGAAACAAACCATAGAGACAAATCTGAGAACTCCTTTATTTTGTCAAGTTTCAAAGAGCTACTACAAACCATGTTGGATTTAGAGTTCCAAATTCATCTTTCTGTATAGGAGAGAACAGAGGGAAACCTAAATATAAAAACTGCTACTGTAGACGAACGCTTCAACCTAGAAGAACAAAATTTGGTGAGCCAAGTGGGATTTGTGTACTGATCATTAGCACCAAGTATCATCAAGATTGGGTGAAAAAATATTTGCTGGTATTTCGGAAACTCGTAATTTCTTAGAAGCTTGGCAACCCCTCTCAATGAAAGTGCTTTTCCCAGAGTCTGGGCCTAGGGCTACTTGAACAGGAAACAAACCATAGAGACAAAACTGAGAACTCATTTATTTTGTCAAGTTTCAAAGAGCTACTACAAACCATGTTGGATTAGAGTTCCAAATTCATCTATCTGTATAGGAGAGAACAGAGGGGAAACCTAAATATAAAAACTGCTACTGTACACGAACGCTTCAACCTAGAAAAACAAAATTTGGTGAGCCAACTGGGATTTGTGTACTGATCATTACCACCAAGTATCAACAAGATTGTGTGAAAAAATATTTGCTGGTTTTCGGAAACTCGTTATTTCTTAGAAGCTTGGCAACCCATCTCAATGAAAGTGCTTTCCACATCTGTGCCTAGGGCTACTTGAAGAGGAAACAAACCAAAGAGACAAAACTGAGAACTCCTTTATTTTGTCAAGTTTCAAAGAGCTACTACAAACCATGTTGGATTTACATTTCCAAATTCATCTATCTATATATGAGAGAACAGAGTGAAACCTAAATATAAAAACTGCTACTTTAGACGAACGCTTCAACCTAGAAGAACAAAATTTGGTGAGCCAAGTGGGATTTGTGTACTGATCATTACCACCAAGCATCATCAAGAGTGGGTGAAAAAATATTTGCTGGTACTTCGGAATCTCGTTATTTCTTAGAAGCTTGGCAACCAATCTCAATGAAAGTGCTTTACACAGTCTGTGCCTAGGGCTACGTTAAGAAGAAGCAAACCATAGCGACAAAACTGAGAACTCCTTTATTTTGTCAAGTTTCAAAGAGCTACTACAAACCATGTTGGATTTAGAGTTCCAAATTCATCTATCTATATAGGAGAGAACAGAGGGAAACCTAAATATAAAAACTGCTACTGTACACGAATGCTTCATCCTAGATGAACAAAAATTGGTTAGCCAAGTGGGATTTGTGTGTGTGCTGATCATTACGACCAAGTATCATCAAGTTTGGGTGAAAAAATATTTGCTGGTATTTCGGAAACTCGATATTTCTTAGAAGCTTGGCAACCCATCTCAATGAAAGTGCTTTTCCACAGTCTGTACCTAGGGCTACTTGAAGAGGAAACAAACCCGAGAGACAAAACTGAGAACTCCTTTATTTTGTCAAGTTTCAAAGTGCTACTACAAACCATGTTGGATTTAGAGTTCCAAATTCATCTATCTGTGTAGGAGAGAACAGAGGGAAACCTAAATATAAAAACTGCTACTGTAGACGAACGCTTCAACCTAGAAGAACAAAATTTGGTAAGCCAAGTGGGATTTGTGTACTGATCATTACCACCAAGTATCATCAAGATTGGGTGAAAAAATTTTTGCTGGTATTTCGGAAACTCGTTATTTCTTAGAAGCTTGGCAACCCCTCTCAATGAAAGTGCTTTTCCACAGTCTGTGCCTAGGGCTACTTGAAGAGGAAAAAAACCATAGATACAAATCTGAGAACTCCTATATTTTGTCAACTTTCAAAGAGCTACTACAAACCATGTTGGATTTAGAGTTCCAAATTCATCTATCTATATAGGAGAGAACAGAGAGAAACCTAAATATAAAAACTGCTACTGTAGACGAACGCTTCAACCTAGAAGAACAAAATTTGGTGAGCCAAGTGGGATTTGTGTACTGATCATTAGCACCAAGTATCATCAAGATTGGGTGAAAAAATATTTGCTGGTATTTCGGAAACTCGTAATTTCTTAGAAGCTTGGCAACCCCTCTAATGAAAGTGCTTTTCCAGAGTCTGTGCCTAGGGCTACTTGAACAGGAAACAAACCATAGAGACAAAACTGAGAACTCATTTATTTTGTCAAGTTACAAAGAGCTACTACAAACCATGTTGGATTTAGAGTTCCAAATTCATCTATCTGTATAGGAGAGAACAGAGGGAAACCTAAATATAAAAACTGCTACTGTAGACGAACGCTTCAACCTAGAAGAACAAAATTTGGTGAGCCAAGTGGGATTTGTGTACTGATCATTACCACCAAGTATCATCAAGATTGGGTGAAAAAATATTTGCTGGTATTTCGGAAAATCGTGATTTCTTAGAAGCTTGGGGACCCCTCTCAATGAAAGTTCTTTTCCACAGTCTGTGCCTAGTGCCACTTGAAGAGGAAACAAACCATAGCGAAAAAATTGAGAACTCCTTTATTTTGTCAAGTTTCAAAGAGCTACTACAAACCATGTTGGATTTAGAGTTCCAAATTCATCTATCTGTATAGGAGAGAACAGAGTGAAACCTAAATATAAAAACTGCTACTGTACACGAACGCTTCAACCTAGAAGAACAAAATTTGGTGAGCCAAGTGGGATTTGTGTACTGATCATTAGCAACAAGTATCATCAAGATTGGGTGAAAAAATATTTGCTGGTATTTCGGAAACTCGTTATTTCTTAGAAGCTTGGCAACCCCTCTCAATGAAAATGCTTTTCCACAGTCTGTGCCTAGGGCTACTTGAAGAGGAAACAAACCATAGAGACAAATCTGAGAATTCCTTTATTTTGCAAGTTTCAAAGAGCTACTACAAACCATGTTGGATTTAGAGTTCCAAATTCATCTATCTATATAGGACAGAACAGAGAGAAACCTAAATATAAAAACTGCTACTGTAGACGAACGCTTCAACCTAGAAGAACAAAATTTGGTGAGCCAAGTGGGATTTGTGTACTGATCATTACCACCAAGTATCAAAAAGATTGTGTGAAAAAATATTTGCTGGTATTACGGAAACTCGTTATTTCTTGAAGCTTGGCAACCCATCTCAATGAAAGTGCTTTCCACAGTCTGTGCCTAGGGCTACTGGAAGAGGAAACAAACCATAGAGACAAATCTGAGAACTCCTTTATTTTCTCAAGTTTCAAAGAGCTACTACAAACCATGTTGGATTTGGAGTTCCAAATTCATCTTTCTATATAGGAGAGAACAGAGGGAAACCTAAATATAAAAACTGCTACTGTAGACGAACGCTTCAACCTAGAAGAACAAAATTTGGTGAGCCAAGTGGGATTTGTGTACTGATCATTAGCACCAAGTATCATCAAGATTGGGTGAAAAAATATTTGCTGGTATTTCGGAAACTCGTAATTTCTTAGAAGCTTGGCAACCCCTCTCAATGAAAGTGCTTTTCCAGAGTCTGTGCCTAGGGCTACTTGAACAGGAAACAAACCATAGAGAAAAAACTGAGAACTCATTTATTTTGTCAAGTTACAAAGAGCTACTACAAACCATGTTGGATTTAGAGTTCCAAATTCATCTATCTGTATAGGAGAGAACAGAGGGAAACCTAAATATAAAAACTGCTACTGTACACGAACGCTTCAACCTAGAAGAACAAAATTTGGTGAGCCAACTGGGATTTGTGTACTGATCATTACCACCAAGTATCATCAAGATTGGGTGAAAAAATATTTGCTGGTATTTCGGAAACTCGTTATTTCTTAGAAGCTTGACAACCCCTCTCAATGAAAGTGCTTTTCCACAGTCTGTGCCTAGGGCTACTTGAAGAGGAAACAAACCATAGAGACAAATGTGAGAACTCCTTTATTTTTGTCAAGTTTCAAAGAGCTACTACAAACCATGTTGGATTTAGAGTTCCAAATTCATCTATCTATATAGAAGTGAACAGAAAGAAACCTAAATATAAACTGCAACTGTAGACGAACGCTTCAACCTAGAAGAACAAAATTTGGTGAGCCAAGTGGGATTTGTGTACTGATCATTCCCACCAAGAATCAAAAAGATTGTGTGAAAAAATATTTGCTGGTATTTCGGAAACTCGTTATTTCTTGAAGCTTGGCAACCCATCTCAATGAAAGTGCTTTCCACAGTCTGTGCCTAGGGCTACTTGAAGAGGAAACAAACCATAGAGACAAATCTGAGAACTCCTTTATTTTGTCAAGTTTCAAATAGCTACTACAAACCATGTTGGATTTAGAGTTCCAAATTCATCTTTCTATATAGGAGAGAACAGAGGGAAACCTAAATATAAAAACTGCTACTGTAGACGAACGCTTCAACCTAGAAAAACAAAATTTGGTGAGCCAACTGCGATTTGTGTACTGATCATTACCACCAAGTATCATCAAGATTGGGTGAAAAAAATATTTGCTGGTATTTCGGAAACTCGTAATTTCTTAGAAGCTTGGCAACCCCTCTCAATGAAAGTGCTTTTCCAGAGTCTGTGCCTAGGGCTACTTGAACAGGAAACAAACCATAGAGACAAAACTGAGAACTCATTTATTTTGTCAAGTTTCAAAGAGCTACTACAAACCATGTTGGATTTAGAGTTCCAAATTCATCTATCTGTATAGGAGAGAACAGAGGGAAACCTAAATATAAAAACTGCTACTGTACACGAACGCTTCAACCTAGAAAAACAAAATTTGGTGAGCCAACTGGGATTTGTGTACTGATCATTACCACCAAGTATCATCAAGATTGGGTGAAAAAATATTTGCTGGTATTTCGGAAACTCGTTATTTCTTAGAAGCTTGGCAACCCCTCTCAATGAAAGTGCTTTTCCACAGTCTGTGCCTAGGGCTACTTGAAGAGGAAAAAAACCATAGAGACAAATGTGAGAACTCCTTTATTTTTGTCAAGTTTCAAAGAGCTACTACAAACCATGTTGGATTTAGAGTTCCAAATTCATCTATCTATATAGAAGTGAACAGAAAGAAACCTAAATATAAACTGCAACTGTAGACGAACGCTTCAACCTAGAAGAACAAAATTTGGTGAGCCAAGTGGGATTTGTGTACTGATCATTACACCAAGTATCAAAAAGATTGTGTGAAAAAATATTTGCTGGTATTTCAGAAACTCGTTATTTCTTGAAGCTTGGCAACCCATCTCAATGAAAGTGCTTTCCACAGTCTGTGCCTAGGGCTACTTGAAGAGGAAACAAACCATGGAGACAAATCTGAGAACTCCTTTATTTTGTGAAGTTTCAAAGAGCTACTACAAACCATGTTGGATTTAGAGTTCCAAATTCATCTTTCTATATAGGAGAGAACAGAGGGAAACCTAAATATAAAAACTGCTACTGTAGACGAACGCTTCAACCTAGAAAACAAAATTTGGTGAGCCCACTGCGATTTGTGTACTGATCATTAGCACCAAGTATCATCAAGATTGGGTGAAAAAATATTTGCTGGTATTTCGGAAACTCGTAATTTCTTAGAAGCTTGGCAACCCCTCTCAATGAAAGTGCTTTTCCAGAGTCTGTGCCTAGGGCTACTTGAACAGGAAACAAAGCATAGAGACAAAACTGAGAACTCATTTATTTTGTCAAGTTTCAAAGAGCTACTAAAAACCATGTTGGATTTAGAGTTCCAAATTCATCTATCTGTATAGGAGAGAACAGAGGGAAACCTAAATATAAAAACTGCTACTGTACACGAACGCTTCAACCTAGAAAAACAAAATTTTTTGAGCCAACTGGGATTTGTGTACTGATCATTACCACCAAGTATCATCAAGATTGGGTGAAAAAATATTTGCTGGTATTTCGGAAACTCGTTATTTCTTAGAAGCTTGGCAACCCCTCTAAATGAAAGTGCTTTTCCAGAGTCTGTGCCGAGGGCTACTTGAAGAGGAAACAAACCATAGAGACAAATGTGAGAACTCCTTTATTTTGTCAAGTTTCAAAGAGCTACTACAAACCATGTTGGATTTAGAGTTCCAAATTCATCTATCTATATAGGAGAGAACAGAAAGAAACCTAAATATAAACTGCTACTGTAGACGAACGGTTCAACCTAGAAGAACAAAATTTGGTGAGCCAAGTGGGATTTGTGTACTGATCATTACCACCAAGTATCAAAAAGATTGTGTGAAAGAATATTTTCTGGTATTTCGGAAACTCGTTATTTCTTAGAAGCTTGGCAACCCATCTCAATGAAAGTGCTTTCCACAGTCTCTGCCTAGGGCTACTTGAAGAGGAAACAAACCATAGAGACAAAACTGAGAACTGCTTTATTTTGTCAAGTTTCAAAGAGCTACTACAAACCATGTTGGATTTAGAGTGCCAAATTCATCTATCTATATATGAGAGAACAGAGTGAAACCTAAATATAAAAACTGCTACTGTAGACGAACGCTTCAACCTAGAAGAACAAAATTTGGTGAGCCAAGTGGGATTTGTGTACTGATCATTACCACCAAGTATCATCAAGATTGGGTGAAAATATATTTGCTGGTATTTCGGAAACTCGTGATTTCTTAGAAGCTTGGGAACCCCTCTCAATGAAAGTGCTTTTCCACAGTCTGTGCCTAGGGCTACTTGAAGAGGAAACAAACCATAGAGACAAATCTGAGAACTCCTTTATTTTGTCAAGTTTCAAAGAGCTACTACAAACCATGTTGGATTTAGATTTAAAAATTAATCTATCTATATAGGAGAGAACAGAGAGAAACCTAAATATAAAAACTGCTACTGTAGATGAACGCTTCAACCTAGAAGAACAAAATTTGGTGAGCCAAATGGGATTTGTGTACTGATCATTACCACCAAGTATCATCAAGATTGGGTGAAAAAATATTTGCTGGTATTTCGGAAACTCGTGATTTCTTAGAAGCTTGGGAACCCCTCTCAATGAAAGTGCTTTTCCACAGTCTGTGCCTAGGGCTACTTGAAGAGGAAACAAACCATAGCGACAAAACTGAGAACTCCTTTATTTTGTCAAGTTTCAAAGAGCTACTACAAACCATGTTGGATTTAGAGTTCCAAATTCATCTTTCTATATAAGAGAGAACAGAGGGAAACCTAAATATAAAAACTGCTACTGTAGACGAACGCTTCAACCTAGAAGAACAAAATTTGGTGAGCCAAGTGGGATTTGTGTACTGATCGTTACCACCAAGTATCAACAAGATTGTGTGAAAAAATATTTGCTGGTATTTCGGAAACTCGTTATTTCTTAGAAGCTTGGCAACCCATCTCAATGAAAGTGCTTTCCACAGTCTGTGCCTAGGGCTAATTGAAGAGGAAACAAACCATAGAGACAAAACTGAGAACTCCTTTATTTGTCAAGTTTCAAAGAGCTACTACAAACCATGTTGGATTTAGAGTTATAAATTCATCTATCTATATGGGAGAGAACAGAGGGAAACCTAAATATAAAAACTGCTACTGTAGACGAACGCTTCATCCTAGAAGAACAAAATTTGGTGAGCCAAGTGGGATTTGTGTACTGATCATTACCACCAAGTATTATCAAGATTGGGTGAAAGAATATTTGCTGGTATTTCGGAAACTCGTTATTTCGTAGAAGCTTGGCAACCCCTCTCAATGAAAGTGCTTACCACAGTTTGTGCCTAGGGCTAATTGAAGAGGAAACAAACCATTGAGACAAAACTGAGAACTCCTTTATTTTGTCAAGTTTCAAAGAGCTACTACAAACCATGTTGGATTTAGAGTTCCAAATTCATCTATCTGTATAGGAGAGAACAGAGCGAAACCTAAACATAAAAAATGCTACTGTACACGAACGCTTCAACCTAGAAGAACTAAATTTGGTGAGCCAAGTGGGATTTGTGTACTAATCATTACCACCAAGTATCATCAAGATTGGGTGAAAAAATATTTGCTGGTATTTCGGAAACTCGTGATTTCTTAGAAGCTTGGGATCCACTCTCAATGAAAGTGCTTTTCCACAGTCTGTGCCAGGGGCTACATGAAGAGGAAACAAACCATAGCGACAAAACTGAGAACTCCTTTATTTTGTCAAGTTTCAAAGAGCTACTACAAACCATGTTGGATTTAGAATTCCAAATTCATCTTTCTATATAGGGGAGAACAGAGGGAAACCTAAATATAAAAACTGCTACTGTAGACGAACGCTTCAACCTAGAAGAACAAAATTTGGTGAGCCAAGTAGCATTTGTGTACTGATCATTACCACCAAGTATCATCAAGATTGGGTGAAAAAATATTTGCTGGTATTTCGGAAAATCGTTATTTCGTAGACATGGCAACCCCTCTCAATGAAAGTGCTTTCCAAAGTCTGTGCCTAGGGCTACTTGAAGAGGAAACAAACCATAGAGACAAAACTGAGAACTCCTTTATTTTGTCAAGTTTCAAAGAGCTACTACAAACCATGTTGGATTTAGAGTTCCAAATTTATCTATCTATATGGGAGAGAACAGAGGGAAACCTAAATATAAAAACTGCTACTGTAGACGAACGCTTCAACATAGAAGAACAAAATTTGGTGAGCCAAGTGGGATTTGTGTACTGATCATTACCACCAAGTATTATCAAGATTGGGTGAAAAAATATTTGCTGGTATTTCGGAAACTCGTTATTTCTTGAAGCTTCGCAACCCATCTCAATGAATGTGCTTTCCACAGTCTGTGCCTAGGGCTACTTGAAGAGGAAACAAACCATAGCGACAAAACTGAGAACTCCTTTATTTTGTCAAGTTTCAAAGAGCTACTACAAACTTGTTGGATTTA
Source organism: Callospermophilus lateralis (assembly GCF_048772815.1). NCBI lineage: Eukaryota > Metazoa > Chordata > Mammalia > Rodentia > Sciuridae > Callospermophilus > Callospermophilus lateralis. The sequence goes on along the minus strand of NW_027511603.1, from coordinate 3,779 downwards.
GAGTTCCAAATTCATCTTTCTATATAGGAGAGAACAGAGGGAAACCTAAATATAAAAACTGCTACTGTTGACGAACGCTTCAACCTAGAAGAACAAAATTTGGTGAGCCAAGTGGGATTTGTGTACTGATCATTAGCACCAAGTATCATCAAGATTGGGTGAAAAAATATTTGCTGGTATTTCGGAAACTCGTAATTTCTTAGAAGCTTGGCAACCCCTCTCAATGAAAGTGCTTTTCCAGAGTCTGTGCCTAGGGCTACTTGAACAGGAAACAAACCATAGAGACAAAACTGAGAACTCATTTATTTTGTCAAGTTTCATAGAGCTACTACAAACCATGTTGGATTTAGAGTTCCAAATTCATCTATCTGTATAGGAGAGAACAGAGGGAAACCTAAATATAAAAACTGCTACTGTAGACGAACGCTTCAACCTATAAGAACAAAATTTGGTGAGCCAAGTGGGATTTGTGTACTGATAATTACCACCAAGTATCAACAAGATTGTGTGAAAAAATATTTGCTTGTATTTCGGAAACTCGTTATTTCTTAGAAGCTTGGCAACCCATCTCAATGAAAGTGCTTTCCACAGTCTGTGAATAGGGCTACTTGAAGAGGAAACAAACCATAGAGACAAAACTGAGAACTCCTTTATTTTGTCAAGTTTCAAAGAGCTACTACAAACCATGTTGTATTTAGAGTTCCAAAATCATCTATCTATATATGAGAGAACAGAGTGAAACCTAAATATAAAAACTGCTACTGTAGACGAACGCTTCAACCTAGAAGAACAAAATTTGGTGAGCCAAGTGGGATTTGTGTACTGATCATTACCACCATGTATCATCAAGATTGGGTGAAAAAATATTTGCTGGTATTTCGGATTCTCGTTCTTTCTTAGAAGCTTGGCAACACATCTCAATGAAAGTGCTTTTCCACAGTCTGTGCCAGGGGCTACATGAAGAGGAAACAAACCATAGCGACAAAACTGAGAACACCTTTATTTTTTCAAGTTTCAAGGAGCTACTACAAAGCATGTTGGATTTAGAGTTCCAAATTCATCTATCTATATAGGAGAGAACAGAGAGAAACCTAAATATAAAAACTGCTACTGTAGACGAACGCTTCAACCTAGAAGAACAAAATTTGGTGAGCCAAGTGGGATTTGTGTACTGATCATTACCACCAAGTATTATCAAGATTGAGTGAAAAATATTTGCTGGTATTTCGGAAACTCGTTATTTCGTAGAAGCTTGGCAACCCCTCTCAATGAATGTGCTTTCCACAGTCTGTGCCTAGGGCTACTTGAAGAGGAAACAAACCATAGAGACAAAACTGAGAACTCCTTTATTTTGTAAAGTTTCAAAGAGCTACTACAAAACATGTTGGATTTAGAGTTCCAAATTCATCTATCTGTATAGTAGAGAACAGAGGGAAACCTAAATATAAAAACTGCTACTGTACACGAACGCTTCAACCTAGAAGAACTAAATTTGGTAAGCCAAGTGGGATTTGTGTACTGATAATTAGCAACAAGTATCATCAAGATTGGGTGAAAAAATATTTGCTGGTATTTCGGAAACTCGTTATTTCTTAGAAGCTTGGCAACCCCTCTCAATGAAAGTGCTTTTCCACAGTCTGTGCCTTGGGCTACATGAAGAGGAAACATACCATAGAGACAAAACTGAGAACTCCTTTATTTTGTCAAGTTTCAAGGAGCTACTACAAAGCATGTTGGATTTAGATTTCCAAATTCATCTATCTATATAGGAGAGAACAGAGGGAAACCTAAATATAAAACTGCTACTGTAGACGAACGCTTCAACCTAGAAGAACAAAATTTGGTAAGCCAAGTGGGATTTGTGTACTGATCATTACCACCAAGTATCATCAAGATTGGGTGAAAAAATATTTGCTGGTATTTGGGAAACGCATTATTTCTTAGAAGCTTGGCAACCCCTCTCAATGAAAGTGCTTTTCCACAGACTGTGCCTAGGGCTACTTGAAGAGGAAACAAACCATAGATTCAAATCTGAGAACTCCTTTATTTTGTCATGTTTCAAAGAGCTACTACAAACCATGTTGGATTTATAGTTCCAAATTCATCTATCTGTATAGGAGAGAACAGAGTGAAACCTAAATATAAAAACTGCTACTGTACACGAACGCTTCAACCAAGAAGAACAAAATTTGGTGAGCCAAGTGGGATTTGTGTACTGATCATTTGCAACAAGTATCATCAAGATTGGGTGAAAAAATATTTGCTGTTATTTCGGAAACTCGTTATTTCTTAGAAGCTTGGCAACCCCTCTCAATGAAAGTGCTTTTCCACAGTCTGTTCCTAGGGCTACTTGAAGAGGAAACAAACCATAGAGACAAAACTGAGAACTCCTTTATTTTGTCAAGTTTCAAATAGCTACTACAAAGCATGTTGGATTTAGAGTTCCAAATTCTTCTATCTATATAGGAGAGAACAGAGGGAAACCTAAATATAAAAACTGCTACTGTAGACGAACGCTTCAACCTAGAAGAACAAAATTTGGTAAGCCAAGTGGGATTTGTGTACTGATCATTACCACAAAGTATCATCAAGATTGGGTGAAAAAATATTTGCTGGTATTTCGGAAACTCGTTATTTCTTAGAAGCTTGGCAACCCCTCTCAATGAAAGTGCTTTTCCACAGTCTGTGCCTAGGGCTACTTGAAGAGGAAACAAAAAATAGAGACAAATCTGAGAACTCCTTTATTTTGTCAAGTTTCAAAGAGCTACTACAAACCATTATGGATTTAGAGTTCCAAATTCATCTATCTATATAGGAGAGAACAGAGAGAAACCTAAATATAAAAACTGTACTGTAGACGAACGCTTCAACCTAGAAGAACAAAATTTGGTGAGCCAAGTGGGATTTGTGTACTGATCATTACCACCAAGTATCAACAAGATTGTGTGAAAAAATATTTGCTTGTATTTCGGAAACTCGTTATTTCTTAGAAGCTTGGCAACCCATCTCAATGAAAGTGCTTTCCACAGTCTGTGCCTAGGGCTCCTTGAAGAGGAAACAATCCATAGAGACAAAACTGAGAACTCCTTTATTTTGTCAAGTTTCAAAGAGCTACTACAAACCATGTCGGATTTAGAGTTAAAATTCATCTATCTATATATGAGACAACAGAGTGAAACCTAAATATAAAAACTGCTAGTGTATACGAACGCTTCAACCTAGAAGAACAAAATTTGGTGAGCCAAGTGGGATTTGTCTACTGATCATTACCACCAAGTATCATCAAGATTGGGTGAAAAAATATTTGCTGGTATTTCGGAAACTCGTGATTTCTTAGAAGCTTGGGAACCCCTCTCAATGAAAGTGCTTTTCCACAGTCTGTGCCTAGGGCTACTTGAAGAGGAAACAAACCATAGCGACAAAACTGAGAACTCCTTTATTTTGTCAAATTTCAAAGAGCTACTACAAACCATGTTGGATTTAGAGTTCCAAATTCATCTTTCTATATAGGAGAGAACAGAGGGAAACCTAAATATAAAAACTGCTACTGTAGACGAACGCTTCAACCTAGAAGAACAAAATTTGGTGAGCCAAGTGGAATTTATGTACTGATCATTACCACCAAGTATCAACAAGATTGTGTGAAAAAATATTTGCTGGTATTTCGGAAACTCGTTATTTCTTAGAAGCTTGGCAAACCATCTCAATGAAAGTGCTTTCCACAGTCTGTGCCTAGGGCTACTTTAAGAGAAAACAAACCATAGAGACAAAACTGAGAA
>NW_027511602.1:0-23453 GCF_048772815.1 Callospermophilus lateralis | reverse complement strand
AGTGCTTTTCCACAGTCATTGCTTAGGGTACTTGAAGAGGAAACAAAAAATAGAGACAAAACTGAGAACTCCTTTATTTTGTCAAGTTTCAAAGAGCTACTACAAACTATGTTGGATTTAGAGTTCCAAATTCATCTATCTATAAAGCAGAGAACAGAGTGAAAACTAAATATAAAAACTGCTACTGTAGACGAACGCTTCAACCTAGAAGAACAAAATTTGGTGAGCCAAGTGGGACTTTTGTACCGATCATTACCACCACGTATCATCAACATTGGGTGACAAAATATTTGCTGGTATTTAGGAAACTCGTAATTTCTGGAAGCTTGGCAACCCCTTTCAAAGAAAGTGATTTTCCACAGTCTCTGCTTAGGGCTACATGAAGCAGAAACAAATCATGGAGACAAAACTGAGAACTCCTTTATTTTGTCAAGTTTCAAAGAGCTACTACAAACCATGTTGGATTTAGAGTTCCAAATTTATCTATCGATATAGGAGAGAACAGAGTGAAACCTAAAAATAAAACAGCTACAGCAAACGAACGCTTCAACTTCGAAGAACAAAATTTGGTGAGCCAAGTGGGATTTGTGGACTTGTCATTACCACCACGTATCATCAAGATTGGGTGAAAAAAAATTTGCTGGTATTTCGGAAACTCGTTATTTCTTAGAAGCTTGGCAACGCCACTCAATGAAAGTGCTTTTCCACATTCTGATCCTAGGGGTACATGAAGAGGAAACAAACCATAGAGACAAAACTGAGAACTCCTTTATTTTGTCAAGTATCAATGAGCTACTACAAAGCATGTTGGATTTAGAGTTCCAAATTAATCTATCTATATAGGAGAGAACAGAGTGAAACCTGAAAATAAAAAAAGCTACTGTAAACGAACACTTCAACCAGGAAGAACGAGATTTGGTGAGCCAAGTGAGATTTGTGGAGTTGTCATTACCACCACGTATCATCAAGATTGGGTGAAAAATATTTGCTGGTATTTCGGAAACTCGTAATTTCTTGGAAGCTTGGCAACCCCTCTCAATGAAAGTGCTTTTCCACAGTCTCTGCTGAGGGCTACTTGAAGCTTAAACAAATCATAGAGACAAAACTGAGAACTCCTTTATTTTTTCAAGTTTCAAATAGCTACTACAAACCATGTTGGATTTAGAGTTCCAAATTCATCTATCTATATAGGAGAGAACAGAGTGAAACCTAAACATAAAAACTGCTACTAAAGACGAACGCTTCAACCTAGAAGAACAAAATTTGGTGAGCCAAGTGGGAATTGTGTACTTGTCCTTACGACCAAGTATCATCAAGATTGGGTGAAAAAATATTTGCTGGTATTTCGGAAACTCGTTATTTCTTAGAAGCTTGGCAACCCCTCTCAATGAAAGTGCTTTTCCACAGTCACTGCTTAGGGCTACTTGAAGCGGAAACAAATCATAGAGACAAAACTGAGAACTCCTTTATTTTGTCAAGTTTCAAAGAGCTACTACAAACCATGTTGGATTTAGAGTTCCAAATTCATCTATCTATATAGGAGAAAACAGAGTGAAACTTAAATATAAAAATGCTACTGTATTCGAACGCTTCAACCTAGAAGAAAAAAATTTGGTGAGCCAAGTGGGATTTGTGTACTGATCATCACCACCAAGTATCATCAAGATTGGGTGAAAAAATATTTGTTGGTATTTTGAAAACTCATTATTTCTTAGAAGCTTGGCAACTCCTCTCAATAAAAGTGCTTTTCCACAGTCTGTGCCTAGGGCTACTTGAAGAGGAAACAAACCATGGAGACAAAACTGAGAACTCCTTTATTTTGTCAAGTTTCAAAGAGCTACTACAAACCATGTTGGATTTAGAGTTCCAAATTCATCTATCTATATAGGAGATAACAGAGTGAAACCTAAATATAAAACTGCTACTGTAGATGAACGCTTCAACCTTGAAGAGCAAAATTTGGTGAGCCAAGTGAGATTTGTGTACTGATAATTACCACCAAGTGTCATCAAGATTGCGTGAAAAAATATTTTCTGGTATTTCGGAAACTCGTTATTTCTTAGAAGCTTGGCAATCCCACTCAATAAAAGTGCTTTTCCACAGTCTGTTCCTAGGGGTACTTGAAGAGGTAACAAACCATTGAGACAAAACTGAGAACTCCTTTATTTTGTCAAGTTTCAATGAACTACTACAAACCATGTTGGATTTAGATTTCCAAATTCATCTATCTATATAGCAGAGAACAGAGTGAAACCTAAAAATAAAAACTGCTACTGTAAATGAACGCTTCAACCTAGAAGAACAAAATTTGGTGAGCCAAGTGGGATTTGTGTACTGATCATTACCACGAAGCATCATCAAGATTCGGTTAAAAAATATTTGCTGGTATTTCAGAAACTCGTTATTTCTTAGAAGCTTGGCAACCCCTCTCAATGAAAGTGCTTTTCCACAGTCTGTGCCTAGGACTACTTGAAGAGGAAACAAACCACAGAGACAAAACTGAGAACAACGTTATTTGGTCAAGTTTCAAAGAGCTACTGCAAACCATGTTGGATTTAGAGTTCCAAATTCCTCTATCTATATAGGAGAGAACAGAGGGAAACCTAAATATAAAAAACTGCTACAGTAGACGAACGCTTCAACGTAGGAGAACAAAATTTGGTGAGCCAAGTGGGATTTGTGTACTGATCATTACCACAAAGCATCATCAATATTGGATGAAAAAATATTTGCTGGTATTTCGGAAACTCGTTATTTCTTAGAAGCTTGGCAACAGCTCTCAATGAAAGTGGTTTTCCACCGTCTGTGCCAATGGCTACATGAAGAGGAAACAAACCATAGAGACAAAACTGAGAACTCCTTTATTTTTTCAAGTTTCAAAGAGCTACTACAAACCATGTTGGATGTAGAGTTCCCAATTCATCTATGTATATAGGAGAGAACAGAGTGAAACCTAAAAATAAAAACTGCTACTCTAAACGAACGCATCAACCTAGAGGAAGAAAATTTGGTGAGCCAAGTGGGATTTGTGTACCAATCATTACCACCAAGTATCATTAAGATTGGGTGAAAAAATATTTGCTGGTGTTTCGGAAACTCGTTATTTCTTAAAAGCTTGGCAACCACTTTCAATGAAAGTGATTTTCCACAGTCTGTGCCTAGCGCTACTTGAAGAGGACACAAACCCTAGAGACAAAACTGAGAACTCCTTTATTTTTTCAACTTTCAAAGAGCTATTACACACCATGTTGAATTTAGAGTTCCAAATTTATCTATGTATATAGGAGAGAACAGAGTGAAACCTAAATATAAAAACTGCTTCTGTAGACGAACGATTCAACACAGAAGAACAAAATTTGGTGAGCCAAGTGGGATTTGTGTACAGATTATTACCACCAAGTATCATTGATATTGGGTGAAAAAATATGTGCTGGTATTTCGGAAACTCGTTATTTCTTAGAAGCCTGACAACCCCTCTCAATGAAAGTGCTTTTCCACACTCTGTGCCTAGGGCTACTTGAAGAGCAAACAAACCCTAGAGACAAAACTGAGAACTCCTTTATTTTCTCAAGTTTCAAAAAGCTACTACAAACAATGTTGGATTTAGAGTTCCAAATTCATCTATCTATATGGGAGAGAACAGAGTAAAACATAAAAATTAAAACTGCTACTGTAAACGAACGCTTCAACTTAGAAGTACAAAATTTGGTGATCCAAATGGGACTTGTGTACTTGTCATTACCACAAAGTATGATGAACATTGGGTGAAAAAATTTTTGCTGGTATTTCGGAAACTCGTATTTTATTGGAAGCTTGGCAACCCCTCTCAATGAAAGTGCTTTTCCACAGTCTGTGACTAGGGCGACTTGAAGAGGAAACAAACCATAGAGACAAAACTGAGAACTCCTTTATTTTGTCAACTTTCAAAGAGCTACTACAAACCATGTTGGATTTAGAGTTCCAAATTCATCTATCAATACATTAGAGAACAGAGTGCAACCTAAAAATGAAAACTGCTACTGTAAACGAACGCTTCAACCTAGAAGAACAATATTGGTGAGCCAAGTGGGATTTGTGGACTTGTAATTACCACCACACATCATTACCATTGGGTGAAAAAATATTTGCTGGCATTTCGGAAACTCGTATTTTCTTGGAAGCTTGGCAACCCCTCTCAATGAAAGTGGTTTTCCACAGTCTGTGCCAGGGCTACTTGAAGAGGAAACAAACCATGGAGACAAAACTGAGAATTCCTTTATTTTGTCAAGTTTCAAAGAGCTACTACAAACCATGTTGGATTTAGAGTTCCAAATTCATCTATCTATATAGGAGAGAACAGAGTGAAACCTAAAAATAAATACTGCTACTGAAAACGAACGCATCATCCTAGAAAAACAAAATTTGGTGAGTCAAGTGGGATTTGTGTACTGATCATTACCACCAAGTATCATCAATATTGGGTGAAAAAATATTTGCTGGTATTTCGGAAACTCGTAATTTCTTAAAAGCTTGGCAACCCCTCTCAATGAAAGTGCCGTTCCACCGTCTGTGCCTATGGCTACTTGAACAGGAAACAAACCATAGAGACAAAACTGAGAACTCCTTTATTTTGTCAAGTTTCAAAGATACCCTACAAACCATGTTGGATTTAGAGTTCCAAATTCATCTATCTATAGAGCAGAGAACAGAGTGAAACCTAAACATAAAAACTGCTACTGTAGACGAACGCTTCAACCTAGAAGAACAAAATTTGGTGAGCCAAGTGGGATTTGTTTACTGATCATTAACACAAGTATAATCAAGATTGGGTTAAAAAAATATTTGCTGCTATTTCGGAAACTCGTTATTTCTTAGAAGCTAGGCAACCCCTCTCAATCAAATTGCTTTTCCACAGTCACTGCTTAGGGCTACTTGAAGCGGAAACAAATCAGAGAGACAAAACTGAGAACTCCTTTATTTTGTCAAGTTTCAAAGAGCTACTACAAACCATGTTGGATTTAGAGTTCCAAATTCATCTATCTATATAGGAGAGAACAGAGTGAAACTTAAATATAAAAATGCTACTGTATTCGAACGCTTCAACCTAGAAGAAAAAAATTTGGTGAGCCAAGTGGGATTTGTGTACTGATCATCAACACCAAGTATCATCAAGATTGGGTGAAAAAATATTTGTTGGTATTTCGAAAACTCATTATTTCTTAGAAGCTTGGCAACCCCTCTCAATGAAAGTGCTTTTCCACAGTCTGTGCCTAGGGCTACTTGAAGAGGAAACAAACCATGGAGACAAAATTGAGAACTCTTTATTTTGTCAAGTTTCAAAAGCTACTACAAACCATGTTGGATTTAGAGTTCCAAATTCATCTATCCATATAGGAGATAACAGAGTGAAACCTAAAAATAAAAACTGCTACTGTAAACGAACGCTTCAACCTAGAAGAACAAAATTTGGTGAGCCAAGTGGGATTTGGATACTAACATTTACCACCAAGTATCATCAAGATTCGGTGAAAAAATATTTGCTGGTGTTTCGGAATATCGTTATTTCTTAGAAGCTTGGCAACCCCTCTCAATGAAAGTGCTTTTCCACCGTCTGTGCCTAGGGATATTGAAGAGGAAACAAACCATAGAGACAAAACTGAGAACTCCTTTATTTTGTCAAGTTTCAAAGAGCTATTACAAACCATGTTGGATTTAGAGTTCCAAATTCATCTATCTATGTAGGAGAGAACAGAGTGAAACTTAAATATAAAAATTGCTACTGTAGACGAACGCTTCAACCTAGAAGGAAAAAATTTGGTGAGCCAAGTGGAATTTGTGTACAGATAATCACCACTAAGTATCATCAAGATTGGGTGAAAAAATATTTGTTGGTATTTCGAAAACTAGTTATTTCTTAATAGCTTGGCAACCCCTCTCAATGAAAGTGCTTTTCCACAGTCTGTGACTAGGGCTACTTGAAGAGGAAACAAACCATGGAGACAAAACTGACAACTCCTTTATTTTGTCAAGTTTCAAGAGCTACTACAAACCATGTTGGATTTAGAGTTCCAAATTCATCTATCTATATAGGAGAGAACAGAGTGAAACCTAAAAATAAAAACTGCTACTGTAAACGAACGCATCAATCTAGAAGAACAAAATTTGGTGAGTCAAGTGGGATTTGTCTTCCAATCATTACCACCAAGTATCATGAATACTGGGTGAAAAGATATTTGCTGGTATTTCGGAAACTCGTAATTTCTTGGAAGCTTGGCAACCCCTCTCAATGAAAGTGCTTTTCCACAGTCAGTGCCTAGGTCTACTTGAAGAGGAAACAATCCATAGAGACAAAACTTAGAACTCTTGTATTTTGTCACGTTTCAAAAAGCTACTACAATCCATGTTGGATTTAGAGTTCCAAATTCATCTATCTATAGAGGAGAGAACAGAGTGAAACCTAAAAATAAAAACTGCTACAGTAAACGAACGCTTCAACCTAGAAGAACAAAATTTGGTGAGCCAAGTGGGATTTGAGTACTGACATTTACCACCAAGAATCATCAAGATTCGGTAAAAAAAATATTTGCTGGTGTTTCGGAAACTCGTTATTTCTAAGAAGTTTGGCAACCCCTCTCAATGATAGTGCTTTTCCACCGTCTGTGCCTAGGACTATTGAAGAGGAAACAAACCATAGAGACAAAACTGAGATCTACTTTATTTTGTCAAGTTTCAAAGAGCTACTACAAACCATGTTGGATTTAGAGTTCCAAATTCATCTATCTATATAGCAGAGAACAGAGTGAAACCTAAACCTAAAAACTGCTACTGTAGACGAACGCTTGAACCTAGAAGAACAAAATTTGGTGAGCCAAGTGGGATTTGTGTACTGATCATTACCACCAAGTATCATCAAGATTGGGTGAAAAAATATTTGCTGCTATTTCGGAAACTCGTTATTTCTTAGAAATTTGGCCACCCCTCTCAATGACAGTGGTTTTCCACAGTCACTGCTTAGGGCTATTGAAGCGGAATAAAATCATAGAGGCAAAACGGAGATCTCCTTTATTTTGTCAAGTTTCAAAGAGCTACTACAAACCATGTTGGATTTAGAGTTCCAAATTCATCTATCTATATAAGAGAGACAGAGTGAAACCTAAATATAAAAATTGCTACTGTAGAAGAACGGTTCAACCTAGAAGAACAAAATTTGGGGAGGTATTGGGATTTGTGTACTGATCATCACCACCAAGTATCATCAAGATTGGGTGAAAAAATATTTGCTGGTATTTCGGAAACTCGTTATTTCTTAGAAGCTAGGCAACCCCTCTCAATCAAATTGCTTTTCCACAGTCACTGCTTAGGGCTACTTGAAGCGGAAAAAAATCATAGAGACAAAACTGAGAACTCCTTTATTTTGTCAAGTTTCAAAGAGCTACTACAAACCATGTTGGATTTAGAGTTCCAAATTCATCTATGTATATAGGAGAGAACAGAGTGAAACTTAAATATAAAAATTGCTACTGTAGATGAATGCTTCAACCTAGAAGAAAAAAATTTGGTGAGCCAAGTGGGATTTGTGTACTGATGATCACCACCAAGTATCATCAAGTTTGGGTGAAAAAATATTTGTTGGTATTTCGAAAACTCGTTATTTCTTAGAAGCTTGGCAGCCCCTCTCAATGAGAGTGCTTTTCCACAGTCTGTGCCTAGGGCTACCTGAAGCGGAAACAAACCATGGAGACAAAACTGAGATCTGCTTTATTTTGTCAAGTTTCAAGGAGCTACTACAAACCATGTTGGATTTAGAGTTCCAAATTCATCTATCTATATAGGAGAGAACAGAGTGAAACCTAAAAATAAAAACTGCTACTGTAAAGGAACGTTTCAACCTAGAAGAACAAAATTTGGTGAGCCAAGTGGGATTTGTTTACTGGTCATTAACACAAGTATAATCAAGATTGGGTTAAAAAAAATTTGCTGCTATTTCCGAAACTCGTTATTTCTTAGAAGCTTTGCCACCCCTCTCAATAAGAGTGCTTTTCCACAGTCACTGCTTAGGGCTACTTGAAGCGGAAAAAAATCATAGAGACAAAACTGAGATCTCCTTTATTTTGTCAAGTTTCAAAGAGCTACTACAAACCATGTTGAATTTAGAGTTCCAAATTCATCTATCTATATAAGAGAGACAGAGTGAATCCTAAATATAAAAATTGCTACTGTAGACGAACGGTTCAACCTAGAAGAACAAAATTTGGTGAGCTATTGGGATTTGTTTACTGATCATCACCACCAAGTATCATCAAGATTTGGTGAAAAAATATTTGCTGGTATTTCGGAAACTCGTTATTTCTTAGAAGCTTGGCAACCCCTCTCAATGAAAGTGCTTTTCCAAAGTCATTGCTTAGGGCTACTTGAAGCGGAAACAAATCATAGAGACAAAACTGAGAACTCCTTTATTTTGTCAAGTTTCAAAGAGCTACTACAAACCATGTTGGATTTAGAGTTCCAAATTCATCTATCTATATAGGAGAGAACAGAGTGAAACTTAAATATAAAAATGCTACTTTATTCGAACGCTTCAACCTAGAAGAAAAAAATTTGGTGAGCCAAGTGGGATTTGTGTACTGATCATCACCACCAAGTATCATCAAGATTGGGTGAAAAAATATTTGTTGGTATTTCGAAAACTCATTATTTCTTAGAAGCTTGGCAACCCCTCTCAATGAAAGTGCTTTTCCACAGTCTGTGCCTAGGGCTACTTGAAGAGGAAACAAACCATGGAGACAAAATTGAGAACTCCTTTATTTTGTCAAGTTTCAAAGAGCTACTACAAACCATGTTGGATTTAGAGTTCCAAATTCATCTATCTATATAGGAGATGACAGAGTGAAACCTAAAAATAAAAACTGCTACTGTAAACGAACGCTTCAACCTAGAAGAACAAAATTTGGTGAGCCAAGTGGGATTTGGGTACTAACATTTACCACCAAGTATCATCAAGATTCGGTGAAAAAATATTTGCTGGTGTTTCGGAATATCGTTATTTCTTAGAAGCTTGGCAACCCCTCTCAATGAAAGTGCTTTTCCACCGTCTGTGCCTAGGGATATTGAAGAGGAAACAAACCATAGAGACAAAACTGAGAACTCCTTTATTTTGTCAAGTTTCAAAGAGCTACTACAAACCATGTTGGATTTAGAGTTCCAAATTCATCTATCTATGTAGGAGAGAACAGAGTGAAACTTAAATATAAAAATTGCTACTGTAGACGAACGCTTCAACCTAGAAGGAAAAAATTTGGTGAGCCAAGTGGGATTTGTGTACTGATAATCACCACTAAGTACCATCAAGATTGGGTGAAAAAATATTTGTTGGTATTTCGAAAACTAGTTATTTCTTAGAAGCTTGGCAACCCCTCTCAATGAAAGTGCTTTTCCACAGTCTGTGACTAGGGCTACTTGAAGAGGAAACAAACCATGGGACAAAACTGACAACTCCTTTATTTTGTCAAGTTTCAAGAGCTACTACAAACCATGTTGGATTTAGAGTTCCAAATTCATCTATCTATATAGGAGAGAACAGAGTGAAACCTAAAAATAAAAACTGCTACTGTAAACGAACGCATCAATCTAGAAGACCAAAATTTGGTGAGTCAAGTGGGATTTGTCTTCCAATCATTACCACCAAGTATCATGAATACTGGATGAAAAGATATTTGCTGGTATTTCGGAAACTCGTAATTTCTTGGAAGCTTGGCAACCCCTCTCAATAAAAGTGCTTTTCCACAGTCAGTGCCTAGGTCTACTTGAAGAGGAAACAATCCATAGAGACAAAACTTAGAACTCTTGTATTTTGTCACGGTTCAAAAAGCTACTACAATCCATGTTGGATTTAGAGTTCCAAATTCATCTATCTATAGAGGAGAGAACAGAGTGAAACCTAAAAATAAAAACTGCTACAGTAAACGAACGCTTCAACCTAGAAGAACAAAATTTGGTGAGCCAAGTGGGATTTGAGTACTGACATTTACCACCAAGAATCATCAAGATTCGGTAAAAAAAATATTTGCTGGTGTTTCGGAAACTCGTTATTTCTTAGAAGCTTGGCAACCCCTCTCAATGAAAGTGCTTTTCCACCGTCTGTGCCTAGGGCTATTGAAGAGGAAACAAACCATAGAGACAAAACTGAGCACTCCTTTATTTTGTCAAGTTTGAAAGAGCTACTACAAACCATGTTGGATTTAGAGTTCCAAATTCATCTATCTATATAGCAGAGAACAGAGTGAAATCTAAATATAAAAACTGCGACTGTAGACGAACGCTTCAACCTACCAGAACAAAATTTGGTGAGCCAATTGGGACTTGTGTACCGATCAATACCACCAAGTATCATGAATACTGGGTGAAAAGATATTTGCTGGTATTTCAGAAACTCGTAATTTCTTGGAAGCTTGGCAACACGTCTCAATGAAAGTGCTTTTCCACAGTCAGTGCCTAGGGCTATCTGAAGAGGAAACAATCCATAGAGACAAAATTTAGAATTCTTGTATTTTGTCACGTTTCAAAAAGCTACTACAAACCATGTTGGATTTAGAGTTCCAAATTCATCTATCTATAGAGGAGAGAACAGAGTGAAACCGAAAAATAAAAACTGCATCTGTAAACGAACGCTTCAACCTAGAAGAACAAAATTTGGTGAGCCAAGTGGGATTTGGGTACTGACATTTACCACCAAGTATCATCAAGATTCGGTGAAAAAATATTGCTTGTATTTCGGAAACTCGTTATTTCTAAGAAGTTTGGCAACCCCTCTCAATGATAGTGCTTTTCCACCGTCTGTGCCTAGGACTATTGAAGAGGAAACAAACCATAGAGACAAAACTGAGATCTACTTTATTTTGTCAAGTTTCAAAGAGCTACTACAAACTATGTTGGATTTAGAGTTCCAAATTCATCTATCTATATAGCAGAGAACAGAGTGAAACCTAAACCTAAAAACTGCTACTGTAGACGAACGCTTGAACCTAGAAGAACAAAATTTGGTGAGCCAAGTGGGATTTGTGTACTGATCATTACCACCAAGTATCATCAACATTGGGTGAAAAAATATTTGCTGGTATTTCGGAAACTTGTTATTTCTTAGAAGCTTGGCAACCCCTCTCAATGCAAGTGCTTTACCACCGTCTGTGCCTAGGGCTACTTGAAGAGGAACCAAACCATAGAGATAAAACTGAGAACTCCTTTATTTTGTCAAGTTTAAAGAGCTACTACAAACCATGTTGGATTTAGAATCCAAATTCATCTATCTATATAGCAGAGAACAGAGTGAAACCTAAATATAAAAACTGCTACTGTAGACTAACGCTTCAACCGAGCCGAACAAAATTTGGTGAGCCAAGTGGGATTTGTGTACCTATCAGTACCACCAAGTATCATGAATATTGGTTGAAATAATATTTGCTGGTTTTTCGGAAATTCGTAATTTCTTGGAAGCTTTTAACCCCTCTCAATGAAAGTGCTTTTCCACAGTCTCTGCTTAGAACTACTTGAAGCGGAAACAAATCATAGAGAGAAAACTGAGAACTCCTTCATTTTGTCAAGTTTTAAAGAGCTACTATAAACCATATTGGATTTAGAGTCCAAATTCATCTGTCTATATAGGAGAGAACAGAGTGAAACCTAAATATAAAAACTGCTACTGTAGACGAACGCCTCAACTTAGAAGAACAAAATTTGGTGAGCCAAGTGGGATTTGTGTACCAATCATCACCACCAAGTGTCATCAAGATTGGGTGAAAAAATATTTGCTGGTATTTCGGACTCTAGTTTTTTCTTAGAAGCTTGGCATCACCTCTCAATGAAAGTGCATTTCTACAGTCAGTGCCTAGGGCTACTTGAGGAGGAAACAATTCATAGAGACAAAACTGAGAACTCCTTTATTTTGTCAAGTTTCAAAGGGCTACTACAAACCATGTTGGATTTAGAGTTCCAAATTCATCCATCTATATAGGAGAGAACAGAGGGAAACCTAAATATAAAAACTGCTAAGGTAGACGAACGCTTCAACCTAGAAGAACAAAATTTGGTGAGCCAAGTGGGATTTGTGTACTGATCATTACCACCAAGTATCATCAACATTGGGTGAAAAAATATTTGCTGGTATTTCGGAAACTCGTTATTTCTTAGAAGCTTGGCAACCCCTCTCAATGCAAGTGCTTTACCACCGTCTGTGCCTAGGGCCACTTGAAGAGGAACCAAACCATAGAGATAAAACTGAGAACTCCTTTATTTTGTAAAGTTTCAAAGAGCTACTACAAACCATGTTGGATTTAGAGTTCCAAATTCATCTATCTATATAGGAGAGAACAGAGTGAATCCTAAATATAAAAACTGCTACTGTAGACTAACGCTTCAACAGAGCAGAAGAAAATTTGGTGAGCCAAGTGGGATTTGTGTACCTATCAATACCACCAAGTATCATGAATATTGGTTGAAATAATATTTGCTGGTATTTCGGAAACTCGTAATTTCTTGGAAGCTTGGCAACCCCTCTCAATGAAAGTGCTTTTCCACAGTCCCTGCTTAGGGCTTCTTGAAGCGGAAACAAATCATAGAGAAAAAACTGAGAACTCCTTCATTTTGTCAAGTTTTAAAGAGCTACTATAAACCATATTGGATTTAGAGTTCCAAATTCATCTGTCTATATAGAGAGAACAGAGGGAAACCTCAATATAAAAACTGCTACAGTAGACGAACGCTTCAACCTAGAAGAACAAAATTTGGTGAACCAAGTGGGATTTGTGTACTGATCATTACCACCAAGTATCATCAACATTGGGTGAAAAAATATTTGCTGGTATTTCGGACACTCGTTATTTCTTAGAAGCTTGGCAAACCCTCTCAATGAAAGTGCTTTTCCACCGTCTGTGCCTAGGGCTACTTGAAGAGGAAACAAAACATAGATACAAACCTGAGAACTCCTTTATTTTGTCAAGTTTCAAAGAGCTACTACAAACCATGTTGGATTTAGAGTTCCAAATTCATCTATCTATATAGGAGAGAACAAGGTGAAACCTTAATATAAATACTGCTACTGTAGACGAACGCTTCAAACTAGAAGAACAAAATTTGGTGAGCCAAGTGGGATTTGAGTACTGATCATTACCAACAAGTATCATCAAGATTCGGTGAAAAAATATTTGCTGGTATTTCGTAAACTCGTTATCTCTTAGAAGATTGGCAACCCATCTCAATGAAAGTGCTTTTCCACAGTCTGTGCCTATGTCTACTTGAAGAGGAAACAAAACATAGAGACAAAACTGAGAACTACTATATTTTGTCAAGTTACAAAGAGCTACTGCAAACCATGTTGGATTTAGAGTTAAAATTCATCTATCTATATAGGAGAGAACAGAGGGAAACCTAAATATAAAAACTGCTACAGTAACGAACGCTTCAACCTAGAAGAACAAAATTTGGGGAGCCAAGTGGGATTTGTGTACTGATCATTACCACCAAGTATCATCAACATTGGGTGAAAAAATATTTGCTGGTATTTCGGAAACTCGTTATTTCTTAGAAGCAGGGCAACCTCTCTCAATGCAAGTGCTTTACCACCGTCTGTGCCTAGGGCTACTTGAAGAGGAACCAAACCATAGAGATAAAACTGAGAACTCCTTTATTTTGTCAAGTTTCAAAGAGCTACTACAAACCATGTTGGATTTAGAGTTCCAAATTCATCTATCTATATAGGAGAGAACAGAGGGAAACCTAAATATAACAAGTGCTACTGTAGACTAATGCTTCAACCGAGCAGAACGAAATTTGGTGAGCCAAGTGGGATTTGTGTACCTATCAATACCACCAAGTATCATGAATATTGGTTGAAATAATATTTGCTGGTACTTCGGAAACTCGTAATTTCTTGGAAGCTTGGTAACCCCTCTCAATGAAAGTGCTTTTCCACAGTCTCTGCTTAGGGCTACTTGAAGCGGAAACAAATCATAGAGACAAAAACGAGGACTCCTTTATTTTGTCAAGTTTCAAAGAGCTACTACAAACAATATTGGATTTAGAGTTCCAAATTCATCTGTCTATATAGGAGAGAACAGAGTGAAACCTAAATACAAAAACTGCTACTGTAAACGAACGCTTCAACCTAGAAAAACAAAATATGGTGAGCCATGTGGGATTTGAGTACTGATCATTCCCAACAAGTATCATCAAGATTCGGTGAAACAATATTTACTGGTATTTTGGAAACTCGTTATTTCTTAGAAGCTTGGGAACCCCTCTCAATGAAAATGCTTTTCCACAGTCAGTGCCTTGGATACTTGAAGAGGAAACAAAACATGGAGACAAAACTGAGAACTACTTTATTTTGTCAAGTTTAAAAGAGCTACTGCAAACCATGTTGGATTTAGACTTCCAAATTCATCTATCTATATAGGAGAGAACAGAGGGAAACCTAAAAATAAAAAGTGCTAAGGTAGATGAACGCTTTAACCTAGAAGAACAAAATTTGGTGAGCCAAGTGGGATTTGTGTTCTGATCATTACCACCAAGTATCATCAACATTGGGTGAAAAAATATTTGCTGGTATTTCGAAAACTCGTTATTTCTTAGAAGCTTGGCAACCCCTCTCAATGAGAGTGCTTTTCCACAGTCTCTGCTTAGGGCTTCATCAAGCAGAAACAAATCATAGAGACAAAACTGAGAACTCCTTTACTTTGTCAAGTTTCAAAGAGCTACTGCAAACCATGTTGGATTTAGAGTTCCAAATTCATCTATCTATTTAAGAGAGAGCAGAGTGAAACCTAAACATTAAAAACTGCTACTCTAGACGAAAGCTTCAACCTAGAAGAACAAAGTTTGGTGAGCCAAGTTTGATTTGTGTACTGATCATTACTACCAAGTGTGATCAAGATTGCGTGAAAAAATATTTGCTGGTATTTCGGACACTCGTTTTTTCTTAGAAGCTTGGCAACCCCTCTCAATGAAAGTGCATTTCCACAGTCAGTGCCTAGGGCTACTTGAGGAGGAAACAATCCATAGAGACAAAACTGAGAACTCCTTTATTTTGTCAAGTTTCAAAGATCCACTACAAACCATGTTGGATTTAGAGTTCCAAATTCATCTATCTATATAGGAGAGAACAGAGGGAAACCTAATTATAAAAAATGCTAAGGTAGAAGAACGCTTCAACCTAGAAGAACAAAATTTGGTGAGCCAAGTGGGATTTGTGTACTGATCATTACCACCAAGTATCATCAACATTGGGTGAAAAAATATTTGCTGGTATTTCGGAAACTCGTTATTTCTTAGAAGCTTGGCAACCCCTCTCAATGAAACTGCTTTTCCACAGTCTGTGCATGGTCTATTGAAGAGGAAACAAAACATAGAGACAAAATTGAGAACTACTTTATTTTGTCAAGTTTCAAAGAGCTACTGCAAACCATGTTGCATTTAGAGTTCCAAATTCATCTATCTATATAGGAGAGAACAGAGGGAAACCTAAATATATAAACAGCTACAGTAGACGAACGCTTCAACCTAGAAGAACAAAATTTGGTGAGCCAAGTGGGATTTGTGTACTGATCATTACCACCAAGTATCATCAACATTGGGTGAAAAAATATTTGCTGGTATTTCGGAAACTCGTTATTTCTTAGAAGCTTGGAAAACCCTCTCAATGAAAGTGCTTTTCCACAGTCTGTACCTAGAGCTACTTTAAGAGGAAACAAACCATAGATACAAACCTGAGAACTCCTTTATTTTGTCAAGTTTCAAAGAGCTACTACAAACTATGTTGGATTTAGAGTTCCAAATTCATCTATCTATATAGGAGAGAACGGAGTGAAACCTAAATATAAATACTGCTACTGTAGACGAACGCTTCAACCTAGAAGAACAAAATTTGGTGAGCCAAGTGGGATTTGAGTACTGATCATTACCAACAAGTATCATCAAGATTCGGTGAAAAAATATTTGCTGGTAATTCGTAAACTCGTTATTTCTTAGAAGATTGGCAACCCATCTCATTGAAAGTGCTTTTCCACAGTCTGTGCCTAGGTCTACTTGAAGAGGAAACAAAACATAGAGACAAAACTGAGATCTACTATATTTTGTCAAGTTTCAAAGAGCTACTGCAAACCATGTTGGATTTAGAATTCCAAATTCATCTATCTATATAGGAGAGAACAGAGGGAAACCTAAATATAAAAACTGCTACAGTAGACGAACGCTTCAACCTAGAAGAACAAAATTTGGTGAGCCAAGTGGGATTTGTGTACTGATCATTACCACCAAGTATCATCAACATTGGGTGAAAAAATATTTGCTGGCATTTCGGAAAATCGTTATTTCTTAGAAGCTGGGCAACCCCTCTCAATGCAAGTGCTTTACCACCGTCTGTGCCTAGGGCTACATGAGGAGGAACCAAACCATAGAGATAAAACTGAGAACTCCTTTATTTTGTCAAGTTTCAAAGAGCTACTACAAACCATGTTGGATTTAGAGTTCCAATTCATCTATCTATATAGGAGAGAACAGAGGGAAACCTAAATATAAAAAGTGCTACTGTAGACTAACGCTTCAACCGAGCAGAACAAAATTTGGTGAGCCAAGTGGGATTTGTGTACCTATCAATACCACCAAGTATCATGAATATTGGTTGAAATAATATTTGCTGGTATTTCGGAAACTCGTAATTTCGTGGAAGCTTGGTAACCCCTCTCAATGAAAGTGCTTTTCCACAGTCTCTGCTTAGGGCTACTTGAAGCGGAAACAAATCATAGAGACAAAAACGAGGACTCCTTTATTTTGTCAAGTTTCAAAGAGCTACTACAAACAATATTGGATTTAGAGTTCCAAATTCATCTGTCTATATAGGAGAGAACAGAGTGAAACCTAAATACAAAAACTGCTACTGTAAACGAACGCTTCAACATAGAAAAACAAAATATGGTGAGCCAAGTGGGATTTGAGTACTGATCATTACCAACAAGTATCATCAAGATTCGGTGAAAAAATATTTGCTGGTATTTCAGAAACTCGTTATTTCTTAGAAGCATGGCAACCCCTCTCAATGAGAGTGCTTTTCCACAGTCTCTGCTTAGGGCTACATGAAGCAGAAACAAATCATAGAGACAAAACTGAGAACTCCTTTACTTTGTCAAGTTTCAAAGAGCTACAGCAAACCATGTTGGATTTAGAGTTCCAAATTCATCTATCTATATAGGAGAGAACAGAGGGAAACCTAAAAATAAAAACTGCTACTGTAAACGAGCGCTTGAACCTAGAAGAACAAAACTTGGTGAGCCAAATAGGAGTAGTGTACTGATCATTACCACCAAGTATCATCAAAATTGGGTGAAAAAATATTTGCTGGTATTTCAGAAACTCGTTATTTCTTAGAAGCTTCGCAACCCATCTCAATGAAAAGTGCTTTTCCACACTCTGTGCCTAGGTCTGCTTGAAGAGGAAACAAAACATAGAGACAAAACTGAGAACTACTATATTTTGTCAACTTTCGAAGAGCTACTGCAAACCATGTTGGATTTAGAGTTCCAAATTCATCTATCTACATAGGAGAGAACAGAGTGAAACCTAAATATAAAAACTGCTACAGTAGACGAACGCTTCAACCTAGAAGAACAAAATTTGGTGAGCCAAGTGGGATTTGTGAAATGATCATTACCACCAAGTATCATCAATATTGGATGAAAAAATATTTGCTGGTATTTCGGAAACTCCTTATTTCTTAGAAGCTTGGCAACCCCTCTAAATGAAAGTGCATTTCCACAGTCAGTGCTTAGGGCTACTTGAATAGGAAACAATCCATAGAGACAAAACTGAGAACTCCTTTATTTTGTCAAGTTTCAAAGGGCTACTACAAACCATGTTGGATTTAGAGTTCCAAATTCATCTATCTATATAGGAGAGAACAGAGGGAAACCTAAATATAAAAACTGCAAAGGTAGACGAACGCTTCCACCTAGAAGAAAAAAATTTGGTGAGCCAAATCGGATTTGTGTACTGATCATTACCACCAAGTATCATCAACATTGGGTGAAAAAATATTTGCTGGTATTTCGGAAACTCGTTATTTCTTAGAAGCGTGGCAACCCCTCTCAATGAGAGTGCTTTTCCACAGTCTCTGCTTAGGGCTTCATGAAGCAGAAACAAATCATAGAGACAAAACTGAGAACTCCTTTACTTTGTCAAGTTTCAAAGAGCTACTGCAAACCATGTTGGATTTAGAGTTCCAAATTCATCTATCTATATAAGAGAGAACAGAGTGAAACCTAAACATAAAACTGCTACTCTAGACGAAAGCTTCAACCTAGAAGAACAAAGTTTGGTGAGCCAAGTTTGAGTTGTGTACTGATCATTACCACCAAGTGTGATCAAGATTGCGTGAAAAAATATTTGCTGGTATTTCGGAAACTCGTTGTTTCTTAGAAGCTTGGCAACCCCACTCAATGAAAGTGCTTTTCTACAGTCTGTTCCTAGGGGTACTTGAAGAGGAAACAAACTATTGAGACAAAACTGAGAACTCCTTTATTTTGTCAAGTTTCAAAGAGCTACTACAAACCATGTTGGATTTAGAGTCCAAATTCATCTATCTATATAGCAGAGAACAGAGTGAAACCTAAATATAAAAACTGCAACTGTAGACGAACGCTTCAACTTAGAAGAACAAAATTTGGTGAGCAAAGTGGGATTTGTGTACCGATCAATACCTCCAAGTATCATGAATATTGGTGGAAAAAATATTTGCTGGTATTTCAGAAACTCGTAATTTCTTGGAAGCTTGGCAACCCCTCTCAATGAAAAGTGCTTTTCCACAGTCCCTGCTTAGGGCTTCTTAAAGCGGAAACAAATCATAGAGACAAAACTGAGAACTCCTTTATTTTGTCAAGTTTCGAAGAGCTACTACAAACCATGTTGGATTTAGAGTTCCAAATTCATCTATCTATATAGGAGAGAACAGAGTGAATCGTAAATATAAAAACTGCTACTGTAGACTAACGCTTCAACCGAGCAGAACAAAATTTGGTGAGCCAAGTGGGATTTGTGTACCTATCAATACCACCAAGTATCATGAATATTGGTTGAAATAATATTTGCTTATATTTCGGAAACTCGTAATTTCTTGGAAGCTTGGTAAACCCTCTCAATGAAAGTGCTTTTCCACAGTCTCTGCTTAGGACTACTTGAAGCGGAACAAATCATAGAGACAAAACTGAGAACTCCTTTATTTTGTCAAGTTTTAAAGAGCTACTATAAACCATATTGGATTTAGAGTTCCAAATTCATCTGTCTATATAGGAGAGAACAGAGTGAAACCTAAATATAAAAACTGCTACTGTAGACGAACGCTTCATCTTAGAAGAACAAAATTTGGTGAGCCAAGTGGGATTTGTGTACCGATCATCAACACCAAGTATCATCAAGATTGGGTGAAAAAATATTTGCTTGTATTTCGGACACTCGTTTTTTCTTAGAAGCTTGGCAACCCCTTTCAATGAAAGTGCATTTCAACAGTCAGTGCCTACGGCTACTTGAGGAGGAAACAATCCATTAGACAAAACTGAGAACTCCTTTATTTTGTCAAGTTTCAAAGGGCTACTACAAACCATGTTGGATTTAGAGTTCCAAATTCATCTATCTATATAGGAGAGAACAGAGGGAAACCTAAATATAAAAACTGCTAAGGTAGACGAACGCTTCAACCTAGAAGAACAAAATTTGGTGAGGCAAGTGGGATTTGTGTACTGATCATTACCACCAAGTATCATGAAGATTGGGTGAAAAAATATTTGCTGGTATTTCAGAAACTCGTTATTTCTTGGAAGCTTGGCAACCCCTTTCAATGAAAGTGATTTTCCACAGTCTGTGCGTAGGGCTACTTGAAGAGGAAACAAATCATAGAGACAAAACTGAGGAGTCCTTTATTTTGTCAAGATTCAAAGAGCTACGACAATCCATGTTGTATTTAGAGTTCCAAATTCATCTATCTATATAGGAGAGAACAGAGGGAAACCTACAAATAAAAACTGGTACTGTAATTGAACGCTTCAACCTAGAAGAACAACATTTGGTGAGCCATGTGGGATTTGTGTATGGATCATTACCACCACGTATCATCAAGATTGGGTGAAAAAATATTTGCTGGTATTTCGGAAACTCGTTATTTCTTGGAAGCTTGGCAACCCCTTTCAATGAAAGTGCTTTTCCACCGTCTGTGCCTAGGGCTACTTAAAGCGGAAACAAAACATAGAGACAAAACTGAGAACTCCTTTATTTTGTCAAGTTTCAAAGAGCTACTACAAACCATGTTGGATTAGGAGTGCCAAATTCATCTATCTATATGAGAGAGAACAGAGTGAAACCTACATATAAAAACTGCTACTGAAGACGAACACTTCAACCTAGAAGAACAAAATTTGGTGAGCCAAGTGGGATTTGTGTACTGATCATTACCACCAAGAACCATCAAGATTGGGTGAAAAAATGTTTCCTGGTATTTTGAAAATCGTTATTCCTTAGAAGCTTGGCAACCCCTTTTAATGAAAGTGCTTTTCCACAGTCTGTGCCTAGGGCTAC
This sequence comes from Callospermophilus lateralis, assembly GCF_048772815.1. Classification (NCBI taxonomy): domain Eukaryota; kingdom Metazoa; phylum Chordata; class Mammalia; order Rodentia; family Sciuridae; genus Callospermophilus; species Callospermophilus lateralis. Next base: position 2,867 of record NW_027511602.1, on the reverse strand, counting down.
TTGAAGAGGAAACAATCCATAGAGACAAAACTGAGAACCCCTTTACTTTGTCAATATTCAAAAAGCTCCTACAAACCATGTTGGATTTAGAGTTCCAAATTCATCTATCTATATAAGAGAACAGAGAGAAACCTAAAAAAAAAATGCTACTGTAAACGAATGGTTCAACCTAGAAGAACATAATTTGGTGAGCCATGTGGGATTTGAGTACTTGTCATTACCACCAGGTATCATCAAGATAGGGTGAAAAAATATTTGCTGGTATTTCGGAAACACGTTATTTCTTAGAAGCTTGGCAACCCCTCTCAATGAAAGTTAATTTCCACAGTCTATGCCTAGGGCTACTTGAAGAGGAAACAAACCATGGAGACAAAACTGAGAACTCCTTTATTTTGTCACGTTTCAAAGAGCTACTACAAACCATGTTGGATTTAGAGTTCCCAATTCATCTATCTATATAGAAGAGAACAGAGTGAACCGTAAATATAAAAACTGCTAATGTAGACAAACGCTTCAACCTTGAAGAACAAAATTTGGTGAGCCAAATGGGATTTGTGTACTGATCATTAAAACCAAGTATCATCAAGATTGGATGAAAAAATATTTGTTGGTATTTCGGAAACTCGTAATTTCTTTGAAGCTTGGCCACCCCTTTCAATGAAAGTGCTTTTCCACAGTCTCTGATTAGGGCTACTTGTGGAGGAAACAAACCATTGAGACAAAAATGAGAACTGCATTTTGTGTCAAGTTTGAAAAGGCTCCTACAAATCATGTTGTATTTAGAGCTCGAAATTCATCTATCTATATAGGAGAGAACAGAGTGAAACCTAAAAATAAAAACAGCTACTGTAATCGAACGCTTCAACCTAGAAGAACAACATTTGGTGAGCCAAGTGGGATTTGTGTACTGTTCATTACCACCTCGTATCATCAAGATTGGTTGAAAAAATATTTGCTGGTATTACGGAAACTCGTTATTTCTTGGAAGCTTGGAAACCCCTTTCAATGAAAGTGCTTTTCCACAGTCTGTGCCTAGGGCTACTTGAAGAGGAAACAAACCATAGAGACAAAACTGAGAACTCCTTTATTTTGTCAAGATTCAAAGAGCTACTACACACCATGTTGGATTTAGAGTGCCAAATTCATCTATCTATATAAGAGAGAACAGAGTGAAACCTTCATACAACACTGCTACTCTAGATGAACGCTTCAACGTAGAAGAACAAAATTTGGTGAGTCAAGTGGGATTTGTGTACTGATCATTACCAAAAAGAATCATCAAGATTGGGTGAAAAAATATTTCCGGTACTTCGGAAACTCGTTATGCCTTAGAAGATTGGCAACCCCTCTCAATGAAAGTGGTTTTCCACAGTCTGTGACTTGGGCTACTTGAAGAGGAAACAAACCACAGAGACTAAACTGAGAACAAATGTATTTTGTCAAGTTTCAAAGAACTACTACAAAACATGTTGGATTTAGAGTTCCAAATTCATCAATCTATATAGGAGAGAACAGAGGGAAACCTAAATATAAAAACTGCTACTGTAGACGAACGCTTAAACCTAGAAGAACAAAATTTGGTGAGCCAAGTGGGATTTGTGTACTGATCATTACCCCCAAGTATCATCAAAATTGAGTGAAAAAATATTTGCTCGTATTTCGGAAATTCGTTATTCCTTAGAAGCGTGGGAACCCCTCTCAATGAAAGTGCTTTGCCACAGTCTGTGCCTAGGGCTACTTGAAGAGGAAACAAACCACAGAGACTAAACTGAGAACAAATGTATTTTGTCAAGTTTCAAAGAACTACTACAAAACATGTTGGATTTAGAGTTCCAAATTCATCTATCTATATAGGAGAGAACAGAGGAAAATCTAAAAATAAAAACTGCTACTATAGTCGAACGCTTAAACCTAGAAAAACACAATTTGGTGAGCCAAGTGGGAATTGTGTACTGATCATTACCACCAAGTATCATCAGGATTGGGTGAAAAAATATTTGCTGGTATTTCAGAAACTCGTTATTTATTAGAAGCTTGGCAACCCCTCTCAATGAAAGTGCTTTTCCACAGTCTGTGCCTAGGGCTACTTGAAGAGGAAACAAACTATAGAGACAAAACTGAGAACTCCTTTATTCTGTCAAGTTTCAAAGAGGTACTACATACTATGTTGGATTTAGAGTTGAAAATTCATGTATCTATATAGGAGAGAACAGAGTGAAACCTAAATATAAAAACTGCTACTGTAGACGAATGCTTGAACCTAGAAGAACAAAATTTGGTGAGCCAAGTGGGATTTGTGTACTGATCATTACCACGAAGTATAATCAAGATTGGGTGAAAAAATATTTCCTAGTATTTCAGAAACTCGTTATTTCTTGGAAGCTTGGCAACCCTTTTCAATGAAAGTGCTTTTCCACAGTCTGTGCCTAGGGCTACTTGAAGAGGAAACAAACCATAGAGATAAAACTGAGAACTCCTTTATTCTGTCAAGTTTCAAAGAGGTACTACATACTATGTTGGATTTAGAGTTGAAAATTCATGTATCTATATAGGAGAGAACAGAGTGAAACCTAAATATAAAAACTGCTACTGTAGACGAATGCTTGAACCTAGAAGAACAAAATTTGGTGAGCCAAGTGGGATTTGTGTACTGATCATTACCACGAAGTATCATCAAGATTGGGTGAAAAAATATTTCCTAGTATTTCAGAAACTCGTTATTTCTTGGAAGCTTGGCAACCCTTTTCAATGAAAGTGCTTTTCCACAGTCTGTGCCTAGGGCTACTTGAAGAGGAAACAAACCATAGAGACAAAACTGAGAACTCCTTTATTTTGTCAAGTTTCAAAGAGCTACTACAAACCAAGTT
>NW_027511601.1:470000-565859 GCF_048772815.1 Callospermophilus lateralis | reverse complement strand
TCTCACAGACAAGGCTTCTCAAAGAGTGGCCAAAAGGTCACATGAAACCAGGCCCATTGAGGTCTACAGTGTGAGTTTCATGTGTGTTTTGACTCTCAACTATGGCTGCCAAGTCATTCAGAATAAAATCATGTGATATCCTGGCTGAAATTTCCAATGCTCTGTGGAAAGCCACCCTGGGCCTAGATCTCAGTTTCCAAGGGCAACTCTCATGTGTGGCCTCTTATAATCCCAACACAATTCATGACACCTCTTCTCTGAGTTCAGTTCCAGAACTCAGTGTCTAAGGGGAATCACACCAGAGTTCACACCCAGGTGGACCCAGTCTGTTAGGGTAAAAGAAATTGAAGTTAAAGTGTAAAATAGCGGGTGTTGTAAAGTTTCTAAGCTGCAAAGCCTGAGTTAAAATGTAAAGGACCAGGTATTGTTAAGTTCCCATGCTAAACCTAAAACCTGAAATTCCTTTCACAATTCCTTTCACTGCCCATTAAATATTCCCCCTGACCATCCAGTTGTTTAATAATCTAGGACCCTGTGCAGCTTGGCACCTAAGCATATCAGGGCCCAAACCAATCAGTTTGAATGTACCCCCCTCCTTAGGATCGACCTATCACCCCCGCCCGACCTGATTCCACCAATGAATGTGCTAATCAAGTTTGAGAGTTGTTGTTCGGCTGATCAAGATGATTTCCTCTGATATATATAAAGCCTCTGCCTACCCAAAAAGTGTACTGAAGCACTGCTTAACCTCTTCTCGGGGATCTGGGCCGCTGTTGCTTGTTGAGTGAACATAGAGCCCCAGCGAACTGAATTGGATCCTCAATAAATCCCCATTGCTGTTGCATGAGCCAGTCTCTTGGTAGTCTCTTCCTCCGACGTCTGCTGGAATCTTACAAGTCATCTCTTCCAACTGCCACACAAATGACCACAATTAAAACCAAAACACTCCCACATGGCCCTCATATTCTTCCATATAGACACTCATCATATCCTCTGGCTAAAGGTTTCCATGAGGGGCGCAGCCCAAGACAGTGTCCAAAATAAGCTCCCTTGCCTCTGGTTTGCCTAAAGTCAGGGTGGCCTGGACAACCTTCCTGTGAACCAGGAGTGGTCAAATAGGCCTGCCATTAATACTACTTCGTCACCAATTTGAGGCCTACTGACTGTGGGGTTTAGATTCTTTATGTGAATTGGAGTAATCAGAAAACCCAAGCACCTGTGGGCTAGCCTCTGCAGGGCTTTTAAGAACTCAATTGACCCAAAGGATCCCTATTCTCACTTGATGGAGGTCAGGAACCTTACAATGGAAGGTGAGAGACTTTATCCATAATGACTGCTCTTTTGGCCAGTTTGGTTTGAATGCATACATGGGATCATTCTTTAGATCCATCAGGTGCTGATAATCTAAGCCACAGACTCACAAAGGGCCAAAAGGCTGAATCAGACACATCTCCTTCCAAAGAAATTAAGAAAAGAGCCACAGGGGATGTCCATTCATTTCCATTTGAAAACTGTTTTCTTCAGGTTTCAAAAAGAGATGGCCTGAGGCAAAGACCTTGCTGACATTCAGGTCAACAGAACAATAGGTAAGCAAAAGGCCCAAAGCAGGGTTTCTCCAATGAGACTTAAATGGTCACTCTGATATCTGAGTATTCTGAGATGCTCTCCATTCCCTTCAGCTATCCAGTACATGGCCATGTCACAGAGCTTGGAGGTGGTACATATCTTGGAGAGAAAACCATGAGCCTATTCTGGATATTGGCCAGAATTCAGGAAGAAAACAGGAACTTAGAAAGATAGCAGGTGTTGCCCATCGATAAGGAAAGCCTCAGACCATTAATAAATTTGGCAGGATACATGCTGGGATGCGTTCTACTAGACAACACAAATCCATTGATCCATTCTCTTTTCAACTGTCTACAACCACGGACACAGTGGGATTCAGAGACATAGAAACACTCGCCTTGTCAAATGACTTACTAGAAACAGTTCACTCAAAACCAAACAAACCGCTGCTACTACCTATTCTCAGAACATGAGACAAAACCACAAACACACACACACATACAAAGGCACCTCCTTCCCCCAAGTAGGACTGTGACTATCCAGAGTGTCCTATGACTGGTGGGTCATACTATGTTCCACTGAAATGGCCTGTCCTTTCTCAGATCTGGTCTCCTTGTCCAACTCTGTGAAGTTGTCAGGAGCCAGTGGTGAGCCACTACCTGCTTTCTCAGAAAAGGCCCCTCTTCAGAGCTTTCCTGGCATTTGGCCATCCACACATCAGTAGTTACCAAGAAACTCTGACTCTCTCCTTGGTAAATCAAAAAAATTGAGACCCCTGGGACTGGGACTGTGACTGGCTCTGAGTGCCTGGCTTCCTGGATACCAAGTTCAGACAGTTCCATCACCAAAGAAGTGTGATGAGGTCACTTCCTTCAGGAACTGAATGAGGTCACTATCTTGGCAACCTCTTTGCTTTCACAGTTGCTTCCAAAGGTCCCATGATATGGAGGCTGCCCCTACTTCCTGTGATACTTTCACAGGTTAGAATGGTATATCAACCATAGGCACCTAGGGACAGCTCTCCACATAGGCCTGTTTTGGTCCATCTTATCTATATGAAAAAAAGAGAGGCTGATTCAGACACAACCCTTTATCCTGACCAGGTTATTCACCATGGAAGATGTCTTTTGCTCTCTCAGGTCCTTCATAGCTGCCTACATCTTCTCCATGGATCATTTCTGCATGGGCCTTTTAGGTTCTCAGCAGGTGGAGAATCCCCTACATGTCTGTATTTTGAGACCAACTCTGTCCCTGCTCTTCTGAAAAGTTAGATTGAGGGATCAGTGTATGGTTAAGGTTAATAACATGTTTGATTTGGGTTAGGAATCATTCCGCTCAATTAATAATGGTATTGGGAACCTGTGACATTTTTAAGAATATATAGGTGAAATATAAGTATGAAAACAGAAATCTAGGAAAGATTTGAAGCCCAAAAGGGCATTGGGCCTTTGATTGGGATACTTAGCATTGAATTATGTTATGCACAGATGTCTCAGATAAATCGATATACAATGAAATAGGACCTTGTACCTTGGATGATTGAATGTAGAAGAGAACATCCAATCAAACAGGGATAGTCTGTAGGATCAGGAAGATAGTCGGTAGGTGTTGAAATGAGGGCGAGTATAGACTTTGGACCAAAAGTTCTTTAACAATAGGGTTTCGGTTAGAGAGTGAATGTCAATATCAGCACATGTGTAGGGTCACTCACAATGATGAACTGGGGAAAATATGTAGCAAAGCAGATATCAATAGAGACATTAGGAAATCAGGTATAGTACAAAGTGAGTGATAATATTAGACATTTTCAACAGGGTTGAACTTGACTGTATAATCTTAGGGAAAAATAAATATGGAGTCACAAATAGATTGACATTTGAGAGCATTAGGCAATTTAGACATAGATGTTTTAGTAATCCATGGTCAATTTCCATTTAGGATTTGGTACAATCATAAAGGTGAACTTTGCATTTTGTGTCCAGATTATTACAGTGATAAAATGTATATGTAGATCAGGTGGAGTATTTCTTCCACTGTTTCTGGGAGCAATATTTTGAAGATGCATAAATTAGTATTGGGGGTACAAATGGGTGTACCATGTGTTTATGAATATTGAGATAATGCATGAAGAGACCATACTGAGAATTAAAAATATAACTGGTTCCAACTTTAAATAATGGAATGAATTGATATCTGAAAATATACATGAAATCTTATATTGGTACACATACATTCATTACAACCATTTATAATCTAATGGAAATTTTAGGGTTATGGATAATCATAAAAATTGTGTATATTTTGCTTCAAAAATCATTATGAAAATCAAAAATAATGTGTTTGGAAAGAAGTTTCATGATAAGACCAGTCAAGTAACCTGCAGGAATACGTGTGTTGTGAAGCAGGAAGTGATTGAAAGTGAAACAAATACCTGTAAATTTGATAACTTTTGGATTAAATATATATCCTATGATCTGCAAAAAAAGAATAAATAGTAATTTACCACTGTTGAATAGAAATAAACGTCAAAATACATAACATGTCCCACAGGAATCAACTTGCTTTGATATTAAACTGGGTCAGTTACTATAAAAATATTAGGATTTGTGTGCACCGTTCACTGAAGTTAGCTTTCAGTACTAGGTAACAAATATGAATTTCAGGTGGATGAATATTTCTGGAATAATCTTCTGAAAAGTTGATTATAAATCCAAGTACATGAACATGAATAAATTTATGGAGTGTATAAAAGACACATATATTTCATGTTTTGAAGAACCTGGAGAATATATATATATATATATATATATATATATATATATATATATATATATATATATATACAAAAAACACACACAGAGACATTAAAAACTGGCAATATATATGCCAATAGAAATTCATCATGAAATATATATCATCCATTGAAGCAAAAATATTTATTTTACTAAACATGGATTTAAGTAAAATGTTGTTCAACTAGGAAGCTCACCCATAGGTTGAATTTTCAGTTCCAACAGTGTTTAGGAGGAGTGATCTCTTCTCACAATTTGTATCTGCCATGTCATCCACCTCACAAAAATATAAGTGTGATACCAGGTAGGATTCAATATGTGCATTAAAAATACATGTTCTGAATAGGCTTCAGAGAAAGGGAAACAAGAATTCACATATTTGTTAACTTTAAAAACACATGGAGAACTTTTTCATTTAAAAATTGACTAGATTTGTAACACCTAACCTTTATCATGCAAAAGGCAAGTCCAACTATACAACAGGCCTCCTCTGAACTGGTTGTATTTCTATTTTGTTTGGGTTATTTTTCTCCATCATATTAGGATTAGTAGTGAGAGTCTAGTAGGGTATGGGTAAGTGTCAGGGATTCAGAATTTCGAATGGAAAATAGGAAAATTAATCTCATGTGTATTCAAATATGTGCTACACAAAAATCTCCCCACTCTGATCCAGAAAAATGCCTTGACATTTCCTTCACCACAAGTAAGACACAATTAGAGGAGAAGAGTTAGAAAATTTGTGAATACATATCCGGAATGGAAAATGCTCAGGAGTTCACAACCTTGGAGTTGGGACAGGAGTATCCAAAAGTAAGGGATAGGGTAAACACTCCACAAACATGAAGTTCTTTTGGCCTAAAGACTTCTTGACAAACTGCCTCTGAGTTTGGGCACTTAAACTATATGTTGTTGTCAGGAGATTTAGCTTCCTTTGTAGTGAGACCATCAATCTGGAATGGCATCTATGTGACCTGTAGGACATGGTTTCTTGTTTTCCAATGAACATTAGGCAGCAGTGATGAATTCTATCTTTGTCAGCAAACTTTGGCCACCTGGGTCTAAGTGTCTGCCCGCGTGGACTGTGAAGTCATTTGGTCATCCTCCACTTTTCGTGATGTTTCTGGCTGCTGCACTCGTAGTTTGGTGTTGCTTCAAAAAATTCAATGAGTTCATCAGGGACACAGTGCTGGAGGGAGTTCTGTCAGGTGTGGTGGGTCAGGGTTTACAGGAGAATGCACCAACCAGGCTTCTATCCCACATAGCTTGCCCCCTTGACAAGAGCAACCTGATACTGAACATTGCCCTGAAACCCCTCTATATAATAAGATGCCTTTACATATAAGGGTCTGCTGGCAGCAGCATGTCAGTCACAAGCCATTTGGAAGTCAAAGACATATTCACATGGCCCCACCACAGATGTTTATCACACACCTTCACACCACAGCTCTAGGCCCACTACTCAGCAGGCTCCAACTTACAGGCATCTCTGTTCTACTCCATTTTCATGAAACCCAGTCAATCAAGGCATTGTCTGGTACACTCATGATCAGGAACCAGATATCCAAAGGTTCTCCAGTGCCACCTGGTCATGGGAATTTCAAAACTTGCATGGTATTTATCTAGAGATTTTTCAAAAATGAATTTGAGACACTCTGGGTTTCAATTAATTCAGGAACCATTAAATGGTGAGGAAGCTCATTTCAATGAAAGCTCTAGAGAACTCTCATAGGCAAGGCTACAGAAACAGAGGCCAAATGGTAACATAAGCAAGGCCCATTGAGGTCTACAATGTTAGGTCCATGTGTGTTTTGACTCTCAACGATGGCTGCCAAGTCTTTCAGAATAAAATCATGTCATATCCTTGCAAAGATTCCCAGTTTTCTGTGCAAAGCCACCCTGGGCCTAGATCACAGATACCAAGAGCGAATCTCATGCGTGGCCTCCTAAAATCTCAAAACAATTCATGGCAATACTTCACTGAGGTCAGTTCCAGAAAGCAGTCTCTAAGTGGAATCACACAAGAGTTCAAGCCCAGGTGAACACAGTTATCTCTTCCAACTGACACACAAATGACCACAATTAAAACCAAAACACTTCGACATGGCCCTCATTTTCTTCCATATAGACACTCATCATAACCTCTGGCTGGAGGTTTTCATGAGGAGTGCAGTCCAAGACAGTGTCCAAAATAAGCCCCCTTGCCACTCATTTGCTAAAGTCAGGGTGGCCTGGACATACTTTCTGTGAACCAGGCGTGATGAAATAGGCATGCTGTGAAGACTACACCGCTTCTCTACTTTGAGGCCAACTGACTCAGAGGTTAAGATTCTTTATGTGAATTGGAGTCATGAGAAAACCCAAGCACCTCTGCAGGGCTTTGCAGAACTCTTCTGACCCAAAGGATCCATATTGATCGAAGTCAGGAACCTCACAGAGGAAGGCGAGACGTCATCCACAAGGACTGCTCTTTTGGCCATTTTGGTTTTGGATGCACACATGGGATCTTTCTTTAGATCCATCAGGTGCTGAGAATCTAAGCCACAGCCTCACACAGGGCCAAGAGGCTAAATCACACACATCCCTTTCCAAAGCAATAAAGCAAAGGGCCACAGGTGATGCCCATTCATTTCCATTTGAAAACTGTTTTCCTCAGGCTTCACAAAGGGGTGGCCTGAGGCAAAGAACTTCTTGAAATTAAGGGCAACAGAACATTATGTAAGCAAAAGGCCCAAAGCAGGGTTTCTCCACTGATACTTTACTGGTCACACTGATATCTGAGTTTTCTGAGATGCTCGCCATTCCCTGCAGATATCCAGTACATGGCCATGTCACAGAGCTTGGAGGTGGTACATATCTTGGACAAAAAAACATGAGCCAATTCTGGAGATTGGAAAGAATTCAGGAAGAAAATTGGTAATTAGGAAGATAGTAGGTGTTGCCCATCCTTAAGGAAAGCCGCAACCCATTCATTAATTGGGCAGGTTGAATGCTGGGAAGCTTTCTACTAGACAGGACAAATACATTGATGCATTCTCGTTTCTAATGTATACAACCACGGACACAGTGGAATACACAGACATAGAAACACTCGCCTTGTCAAACGACTTACTAGAAACAGTTCACTCCAAAAAAAAAAAAAAAAAAAAAAAAAAAAACTAACCGCCTTTCCTACCTATTCTCAGAAGATGAGACAAAATCATAAACCCACAACCACACTCACAAAGTCACCTCCTTCCCCCAAGTAGGTCTGTGACTCTACGGAGTGTCCTCTGACTGGTGGGCCATACAATGTTCCCCCGAAATGTCCTGTCCTGTCTCAGATCTGGTATACTTGGCCAACTCTTTTAAGTTGTCAGAAGGGAATTTTGAGCCACTACCTGCTTTCTCAGGAAAGGCCCCTCTTCAGAGCTCTCCTTGCTTTTGGCATCATAATATCAGTAGGAACAAAGAAAGACAGACTCTGTCTTTGGTAAATCCAAGCAAGTGAGCCCACTGGGACTGGGACTGGGACTGGCTCTGTGTGCCTGGCTTCCAGGATCCCAAGTTCAGAGAGATCCATCACGAAGGAAGTGAGGTGAGGTCACTTCCTTCAGGAACTGAATGAATTCACTGTCTTTTAAACCATTTTGTCCTAATAGTTGCTTCCAAGGGTCCCATTAGATGGAGGGTTCCCCTACTTCCTCTGAAATGTTCACAAGTTAGAATGGTATGTCAACCTTAGGAACCCGGGAATAGCTATCCACACAGGCCTGGTTTGGTCCTTCTCCTCTACATTAAGAAGAGAGAGGCTGATTCAGACACATCCCTTCATCCTGACCAGGGTGTTTGACATGGAAGATGACTTTTGCTCTCTCAGGTCCTTCATAGATGACTATATCTTCTCCAGGGTTCATTTCTACATGGATCTTTGAAGTTCTCAGCAGGTGGAAGATCCCCTACATTCCTGTATTGTAAGACCAACTCTGTCCCTGCTTTTCATTAAATTTAGATTGAGGGAACAGTGTATTCTTAGGGTTAATAAAATGTTTGAATTGGGTTAGGAATCATTCTGCGGGATGAATAATGGTATTGGGAACCTGCGATATTTATAAAAATATAGAGGTTAAATATATGAATAAAAACAGAAATCTAGGTAATTTTGAAGCCTAGAGGGCATTGGGCCCTTGATTGTGATACTTAACTTTGATTTACATTGTGCACAGATGTCTCAGAAAAATAGATATATAATGGCATAGAACCTTGTACCTTCGATGATTGAATGTCGAAGAGAACATCCAGTCAAAAACGGGTAGTCGGTAGGATTAGGTAGATAGTAGGTTTAGGAAGAAGTGTCAATATAGGATTTGGAATATATGTTCTATCGCAATAGTGTTTTGGTTAGAGAGTGAAAGTAAACATATCTTCATGTGAAGGGTCAGTCACAATGATGAACTGGGGAAAATATGTAGGAAACCATAAATCAATAGAGACATAATGAAATCAGGCAAAGTATAAAGTGAGTGATATGATTAGGCATTTTCAACAGGGTAGAGTTTGAATATATAATCTTTGGAAGAAACAAATATGTAGTCACCAACAGGATTGATAATTGAGAGGATTAGGCAACATGGACAGGAATGTTTTTAGTAATCCATGTTCACTTTCCATTCAGACTCCGGTACAATCATAAGTGTGACATTTACTTTTTGTGTCCCGAATATTACTGTGATAAAATGTGTATGTAGATCTGGTGACATGAGTATTTCTTATACCATTTCTGGCAGTAATATTTAGAAGACATATACATAAGTATTGGTTGTACAAAGAGGTGTGCCCTGTGTCTATGAATATAGAGATAATGCATGAATTGACCACACTGTGAATAAATAATATAGCTGATTCCACTTTAAATAATGGATGGAATTGATATCTGAAAATATTTAAGATATCTTATATTGATATAAAATCATTCATTCCAACCAGTTATACATCTATTGTTAATATTAGTGTTATTGTTTATCATGAACGGTGTCTGAGTTTCGCTTCAAAAATGATTATGAATATTGAAAATAATGTGTTTTGTAAAGAAGTCTCATGAAAAGACCAGTCAAGAAACATGGATGAATACATGTGTTCTGAAGAAGGAATTGATTGAAAGTGAAACAAATGCCTATAAATTTGCGAAACTGTGGATGAAAAATATATCCTATGATGTGCATAAACTGAGGAAATCATAATGTACCAGTGTTGAATAAAAATGAACGTCAAAACACACAGCATTTCCCATTGGAATCTACTCGCATTGATGTTAAACTGGGTCAGTTACTGTAGAAATATTAGGATTTGTATGCAACATTCACTGAAGTTAGTTTTCACTAGTAGGAAAAAATATGTATTTCAGGTGGATGAATATTTCTGAGAATAATCATGTGAAAATTTGATTATAAATCCACATACATGAATATGAATGAATTAAGGAAGTGTGTAATAAGACAAATATATTTCATATTTTGAAAAATCTGGAAACTGTATATATATATTTATATATATATATATATATATATATATATATATATATATATATATATATACACAGACATTAAAAAGTAGCAATAGATATGCCAATCGAAATTCACCATGAAATATAAATCATCCACAGATGCAAAAATATTCATTTTACTGAACATGGATTTATGTATAATGTTGTTCATCTAGGAAGCTCACCCATAGGTTTAATTTTCTGTTCCAACAGTGTTTAGGAGCTGTGATGTCTTCTCGCAATTTGTATCTGCCAAGTAAGCCACCTCACAAGATTGTACGAGTGGTACCAGGTAGGATTCTGTATGTGCATATAAAAATACATGTGCTGAATATGCTACGGAGAAAGGGAGACACGAATTCATACATTTGTTTACTTTAAAAACACATGGAGAACTCTTTCAATAAAAAAATTAACTAGTTTATACCTTCTACCCAATATAATGCAAAAGACAATTCCAACTACACACCATGCCTTCTCTGAACTGCTTGTATTTCTATTCCATTTGGGTTATTTTACTCCACCATATTAGGATTAGTAGTCAGAGTCTAATAGGGTATATGTTAGTGTCAGGGATTTAGTATTCTGAATGGAAAATTGGAAAATGAATCCAATGTGTATGCAAATATGTGCTACACAAAATTTTTCCCACTCTCATCCAGAACAATGCCTTGACAATACTTTCACCCCAAGTAAGACACAATTAGGGAAAAAGAGTTAGGAATTCTGAGAATACAAATCTGGAATGGAATATGATCAGGAGTTCACAAACTTGGAGGTGGTAGAGGAGTTTCCAAAAGTAAGGGACAGGGTCAAAACTCTCCATATAACAAGATGCCTTTACAAATAAGGGTCTGCTGGCTGCATCCTGTCAGTCACAAGGCATTTGGAAGCCAATGGCAGATCGAAATGGCCCCAGCGCATATTTTGTGTCACACACCTGCCCAACATTGCTCTAGGCCCACTGCTCAGCAGGCTCCAACTTACTGGCATATCTGATCTACACCATTTTCATGAAACCCAGTCAATCAAGGCACCGTCTGGTATACTCATGATCAGCAACAGGACATCCAAAGTTTCTCCAGTGCCACCTGGTCATGGGAATTTCAAAAATTTCATGGTATTTATCTAGCTATTTTTCAAGGATGAAGTTGCAGGCACTATGGGTTTCAATTAATTCAGGAAATGAAATGAGGAAGCTCATTTCAATGAATGCTCTGAAGAACTCTCACAGGCAAGTCTTCCCAAAGAGTGGCCAAAAGGTCACATGAAGCCAGACCCATTGAGGTCTACAATGTGAGTTCCATGTGTGTTTTGACTCTCAACTATGGCTGCCAAGTCTTTAAAAATAAAATCATGTTATATCCTGGCTGAGATTCCCAGTGCTCTGTGGAAATCCACACTGGCCTTAGATCTCAGTTTCCAAGGGTCACTCTCATGCGTGGCCTAATAAAATCCCGACAAAATTCATGGCAATACTGCTCTGAGGTCAGTTCCAGAACTCAGTCTCTAATGGGAGTCACACCAGAGTTCAAGCCCAGGTGGACCCAGTCATCTCTTCCAACCACGATACAAATGTCCACAATTAAAACCAAAACACTCCCACATGGCCCTCATCTTCTTCCATATAGACACTAATCATTACCTCTGGTAGCAGGTTTCCATGAGGGGCGCAGCCCACAACAGTGTCCGAAATAAGCTCCCTTTTTCCCTCATTTTCCTAAAGTCTGTGTGGCCTAGACACCCTTCCTGTTAACCAAGAGTGATCAAATAGGCATGCCGTTAATGCTGCTTTGCTTCTCCAATTTGAGGCCTAATTACTGTGCGGTTTAGATTCTTTATGTGAATTGGAATCATGAGAAAACCCATGCACCTATAGGCTAGCCTCTACAGGGCTTTAAATACCTCATTTGACCCAAAGTATCACTATTCTCACTTAATGGAGGTCAGGAACTTTACATAGGAAGGCGAGAGACTTCATCTACAATATCTGCTCTTTTAGCCATTTTTGTATTGGATGCACACATGAGATATTTCTTTGGATCCATCTAGTGCTGAGAATCTAAGCCACAGCCTCACACAGTGCCAAGAGGCGGATTCAGACACATCCCTTTCCAAAGCAATTAAGCACAGAGCCACAGGTGATGCCCATTCATTTCAATTTGAGAACTCTTTTCTTCAGGCTTCACAAAGGGGAGGCCTGAGGCAGAGACCTTCCTGACATTCAGGGCAATAAAACAATAGGTAAGCAAAAGGCACAAAGCAGGCTTTCTCCACTGAGACTTTACTGGTCATACTGATATCTGAGTTTTCTAAGAAGCTCGTCATTCCCTTCAGGTATCCAGTACATGTCCATGTCACAGAGCTTGGAGGTGGTACATATCTTGGACACAAAAGCATGAGCCTATTCTTTAGAGAGGCCAGAATTCAGGAAGAAAACAGGAACTTTGGACGATAGCAGATGTTGCCCATCCATAAGTCAAGCAGCAGTCCATTCATAAATTGGGCAGTATGAAGGCTGGCAAGCTTTCTACTAGACAGGACACATCCATTGATGCATTCTCTCTTCTTATGTCTACAACCACGAACACCGTTTTATATACAGACATAAAAACACTCGCCTTGTCAAAGTACTTACCAGAAAGAGTTCACTCAATCCAAACAAACCGCCTTTGATACCTATTCTCAGAACAAGTGAAAACCACAAACCTACACCTACACCCATAAAGGCACCTCCTTTCCCTAAGTAATTCTGAGACTATTTGGAGTGTCCTCTGACTAGTGGGCCACAGTATGTTCCCTTTAAATGGCATGTTCTCTCTCAGATCTGTCCTCCTTAGCCAACTCTGTAAAGTTGTCAGGAGCCAGCATTGAGCAACTACCTTTTTCTCAGGAAAGGCCCCTCTTCAGAGCTCTCTTGGCATTTTGCCATCCTCACATCAGTAGGTACCAAAAAAGACTGACTCTGTCTTTGGTAAATCCAAACAAGTGAGACCACTGGGACTGGGACTGGGACTGGCTCTGTGTGCCTGGCTTCCTGGATCACAAGTTCAGATAGTTCCATCAACAAGGAAGTGAGGTGAGGTGAATTCCTTCAGGAACTGAATGAGGTCACTGCCTTGGCAACCACTTTGTCCTAACATTTGCTTCCAAGGGTCCCATGAGATTCAGGCTGCCCCTACTACCTGTGACAGTTTCACAAGTTAGAATGGTATATCAACCATAGGCACCCGGGAACAACTCTCCAAGCAGGCCTGGTTTGGTCCATCTTCTCTACATTAATATTTGAGAGCCTGATTCAGACACAACCCTTCATACTGACCAGGTTGTTTTCCATGGAAGATGACTTTTGCTCTCTCAGGTCCTTCATAGCTGCCTACATCTTCTCCAGTGATCATATCTGCATGGATCTTTGAGGTTCTCAGCAGATGAACAATCCCCTACATTCCTGTATTGTAATACCAACTCTGTGCCTGCTCTTCTGTAAAGTTAGATTGAGGGAAGAGTGTATGGTTATGTTTAATAACATGTTTGATATGGGTTAGGAATTATTCTGCTGGATGAATAATGGTATTGGGAACCTGAGATATTTATAAGAATATAGAGTTGGAATATTGTAATGGTCGGGCAGGCATAGGAGGAAGAGACCACCAAGAGACTGTCTCATGCAACAACAAAGGGTTTATTGAGGGTCCAGCATGCTGGGGCTCAGAGCTCACTTGAATAGAGCAGAGAGTCCTGAGAACAGCTTAAACAGAGCTTATATACTTTCCATGGAGAGGGCAGGGAGGGAAATTTATTGATGCGTCAGGGAGAGTGGGCAGTTTGCTTTCAAAGGGATGATGGAGTACATTCTGCAGTTTGGCAGTTGGGGACAGCACATTCTGGGAACAAGATTAGCAAACAGTTCTCAAGATTTCAACAGTGTTTTATTAAGCATACAGAAAAATAGGAAGTGACAAGTACCTATTTTATTAACTTTTTATTCCCCAATTCTTCTTCTGGTTACTTTTAATCATGAAAGTGATCATTGAAGGGTGTCACATTTTATGTCTCCTAGTGGGGTATATTGTTGTCTGATTACCATAAGTTTAAATTGTCCAATTTGAGCTTCGAGAAAGGAAACTACATGGTTGAGCCAACAGGGTCCTACAGTTAGCAATAATATGAGGATTATTAATGGACAGGCCTGGGCTGATGAAAGCATAGTTAACCAGAGGGACTGTGTGAACCAAGACTCAAACCACCCTTTTTGGGCCTCTCTCTCTCGTTGACACTCTTAAAGGCATTTTCTTAATATACTCATAGGTTCTTATACAACTCCAGTATGGTCGGCATAAAAACAACCTTCTTCCCTCAATGCAGCACAAAGTCCCCCTTCTCTCATGAAGAGAAGGTTTAACCCTCGCCTGTTCTGTAAAACAACTTCAGAGAGAGAGGTTAAACATTCCTGTAAAGCTGTGATGAAGGTTTTATTATCTTTAATTTTTGGTCTATTGCTGCTTCTAATTGGGTCATTTGTTGTGTCCCATGGACTAGGGTTCCTGTGCTCACTCCTGCAGCAACTCCTATTCCTAATAGGATGGCTAAAGTGAGAGATACAGGTTCCCGGTGGAAACAGGTTGTATGCCCTCCGATTTGATCTTTAAATGAACATGCATCATCCTAGAACACTCTGGGAAACATCTGCAAAATTACATAATTAATCACATCTGTTGACCATTTCATGAAAACATAAACAATGTTTAAGTATATAGAATTATACTGTTGTAGGTACGGAAAAGGAAAGGAATCTAAGATAGCACCGAAGACAGGGAAACAGCCCTATTTGGTTGCAAACGGATTTAGAGGGTATTGCTTCTGTTGTAATCAATTAATCTTCTGAACCCCAAGTTTAGGTAGTTTCAGAATTTGTACCCAACATGTAAGGGAAGGGGCTCAGAAGTTCACAGTCTGCAGAAGTTCACAAAAAGCAGTTTTTGTTTCTGTTATTTTTTCCTCTGTTCTCGGCAAGTTAACTTTTCAAGGACACTTGGGACAGGGAGAGCTTTTTTTTTTCTCTTTTTTTTTCTCCCTGCCAGCTGTTACCATGGAGCCTAGTTGGTAACTTCTTTACTTAGAATTGTAGCCATCTCTGTGAATCCCCAGCTCAAGGCCAGAGGCCTTGTTCACTTATTTTGTGAAAAACTCGTAAGGGGGTGTCTAGCTTAGGAGTGCTGATTTTTCCAGCCACTGGCCAAGTAGAACAGGGCGACATGAAAACACGGAGTTTATCTACATTGAATTCTTTTATAGGGACTCTTTTGCTGAAAGTCCTAAAGTCAGCAATGGTGAAGACTTCTGGAGAAGGTCATATAAGACTTTTCTGTGGGCCTGGTGAAGAGGGGCAAGACGTGGAAAGCAAGGCTGAGAGCAGCTCCGTTTATCTGAGAATTAGGAAGGAGAGATGTAAAAGAATATTGGGAAAGGGGTTTGTGATTTTCCTGGCAACAAAAACTTGAGCAGTAGAACAGGTAGAGCAGAGGGGACGACAGGAGTGAGTATCCCAAAAAGCCTGTGAGGGACTTTAAATTCTTAGTCACCTGTTTTCAGTGATGACAAGGCAACTTTAAAGGTCACTTTCATTACATCTTGGATAGTGGTCTGAGGGATCTCCTCAGCTGGTTTGAGCTTTGGGTTAGCTGGTAAGAGGACCTGATGGGACCTGCTCTGGGCACTTACTGGAGAAAAGAAGACTGAGTGGGTGGAGGGGTACCTCAGTACCTGATACCTCAGCAAGGGCGCAATGGTCTGAGAACCGGCCGAGGTTTGGTTTTTTGATCTAGTAAATGGAGGGGAGAAATCAGGTTGCTGAGGTGGGAGTGAAAGCAGAGAGTCTGGAGCAGAAGGCTGAGGGTTAGGATCTATTGGAGAAGCATAGTTAAGGACGTGAGTGAAGGAGGGAAAAGGTCTTCACATAGGGGAATCTTCTTCCACCCTTTTGATCACTTGTAGAAGTTAAAAATGTCATGCATAATTTGAGGATCTAGAGAGCCTTCTGGGGTCCATCGGTTTTGGTTGTCTAATTGGTAATATGGCCAATGCTGTGTACTGAATTTGATGGGGAGTTTGGGTTCCACCAGGCAGTCCCTGTATGCTACCATCCCCATGACTTACAGAAGAAGTTGGCTTTTTTCCCTCACAGCCGTGGCTCTTTGTGGCTTTGATAGTCTGCCATGCAAACATAGTAATCGGGGCTAGCCAACCTGCATCTTGCTCACGTGTCCCTACATCCATAATGTTTGTTTCCATTATCGATGATACAGAAGGTATTTAATAGAATTTTAGTGGGATCCACTTTATCAGATATATCCCAATAGGAAAAACCTATAGCCAGCTGAAAAATGTCTGGGTGGAGAGATGGCCACCAGGTCCCTATGGGGGCTGTAAGCGAGATAGACCATACTTCTTCTCTAGTAGGATTTGTGATCAGCCATCGCTGATGAACCACCTGATGAGGTTTAGGACTACTGGTGGCCAAGGGGAGAGTCTATAGCCTTATTCATATGGTGAATACACAATTTGAAAGGGTTACTAGTCATTTCCAGTTTCCAGCAAGAGTCTGGACAGAGCGCAGGCTTGAGATGAGAGGCATGGATCCAGGAATTGATTCCATATACATTTACTGATGTAGGTGTTATAAGTAGTACCTGGTATGTTCCTTTGCATCGGGGTTCCAGGAATGAAACCTGATGTCTTCTTATGTAGATGAAGTCTCTTACATTATATTGAAGTGGAGTCCCCTTGTCCCCAGTTTGGTAGGCCGTGGCCAGCTGTTTGAACAGATATCAATGAGTTCTTTCAAGAGCTTTAAGTCTGTCAAGCTAGGGGGTGTGGAAGGGATCCTTAGGTCTTAGAGTTGGGGTTAGGTAACTTACTGGAGGAAGGGCACCATAGAGAATTTCACAGGTGGTGAGGTTACACAAAGAAACAGAGGGAGTATTTCTTGCATGAAACAGTGCATAAGGCAGGAGCATAGTCCAATCTTTTATGCAGGTCTCTAAGATTAATTTCGTAAAGGTCTATTTAATGGTTCTATTTATTTTTTCTACCTGTCCTGAGTTCTGGGGTCTATAAGCATAATGTAACTACCAATTAATAACCAGGGTACTGGTTAACCTATTCTCAGAACATGAGACAAAACCAGAATCCCACACCCACACCCACAAAGGCACCTGCTTCCCCCAAGTACGTCTGTGACTATCTGGAGTATTCTCTGACTGGTGGGTCATACTATGTTCCCCAAAAATAGCCTGTCTTGTCTCAGATCTGGTCTTCGTGGCCAACTCTGTGAAGATTTCAGGAGCCAGCATGAGCCACTACCTGCTTTCTCAGGAAAGGCCCCTCTTCAGAGCTCTTCTGGCATTTGGCCATCCCCACATCAGTAGGTACCATGAAAGACTGACTCTGTCCCTGGTAAATCCAAAGAAGTGAGCCCACTAGGAGTAGGACTGGGACTGGCAATGGGTGCCTGGCTTCCTGGATCCCAAGTTCAGAGAGTTCCAACACCAAGGAAGTGACGTGAGGTCACTTCCTTCAGAAACTGAAAGAGGTCACTCCCTTGGCAACCACTTTGTCCTAACAGTTGCTTCCTATGGTCTCTTGAGATGGAGGATGCCCCTACTTCCTGTGACACTTTCACAAGTTAGAATGGTATATAAACCATAGGCACTCAGGAATAGCTCTCCACACAGGCCTGGTTTGATCCATCTTCTCTACATTAATAAGAGAGAGGCTGATTCAGATACAATCCTTTATCCTGACCAGGTTGTTTGCCATGGAAGATGACTTTTCCTCTCTCAAGTCCTTCATAGCTGCCTACATCTTCTCCAGGAATGATTTCTGCATGGACCTTTGAGTTTCTAAGCAGGTGGAAGATCCCCTACATTCCTGTATTGTAAGACCAACACTGTCCCCGCTCTTCTGTAAAGTTAGATTGAGGGAACAGTGTATGTTAGGGTTAATAACATGTTCAATTTGGGTTAGGAATCATTCTTCGGGATGAATAATAGTATTGGGAAACTCTCTCAGATCTGGTCTCCTTGGCCAACTCAGTGAAGTTTTCAGGAGCCAGTGGTGAGACACTGCCTGCTTTCTCATGAACTGGCAATCTTCAGAGCTCTCCTGGCATTTGACCATCCTCACATCAGTAGGTACCAAGAAAGTCTGACTCTGTCCTTGGTAAATACAAACATGTGAGCCCACTGGGACTGGGACTGGGACTGACTCTGGGTGCCTGGCTTCTTGGATCCCCAGTTCAGAGAGTTCCATCACCAAAGAAGTGAGGTAGGTCACTTCATTCAGAAACTGAATGAGGTCACTGCCTTGGCAAACACTTTGTCCTAAAAGTTGCTTCCTAGGTTCCCATGAGATGGAGCCTGCCCCTACTTACTGTGACACTTCAAGCTAAGAATTGTATATCAAAAACAGGCACCCGGGAACAGCTCTCCACACATGCCTGATTTGGTCCAACTACTCTACATTAAGAAGAGAGAGGCTGATTCAGACACATCCCTTCATTTTGACCTGGTTGTTTTCCATGGAAAATGAATTTTTCTCTCTCAGGTCCTCCATAGCTGTCAACATCTTCTCCAGGGATCATTTCTGTAAGGACCTTTGAGGTTCTCAGCAGGTGGAAGATCCCCTACATTCCTGTATTGTAAGACAAACTGTGTCCCTACTCTTTTGTAAAGTTAGATTGATGGAAGAGTGTATGGTTAGGATTAATAACATATTCGATTTGAGTTAGGAATCATTCTGCAGGATGAATAATGGTATTGGGAATCTGCGATATTTACAAGAATAAATAGGTGAAATGTAAGTATGAAAACAGAAATCTAGGTAAGATTTGAAGCCCAGAAGGGAATTGGGCCTTTGATTGTGACACTTAGCTTTGAATTATGTTCTGCACAGATGTCTCAGATAAATC
Source organism: Callospermophilus lateralis (assembly GCF_048772815.1). NCBI lineage: Eukaryota > Metazoa > Chordata > Mammalia > Rodentia > Sciuridae > Callospermophilus > Callospermophilus lateralis. The sequence goes on along the minus strand of NW_027511601.1, from coordinate 547,015 downwards.
GATATAAAATGGCATAGGACCTTGTACCTTGGATGATTGAATGTCGAAGAGAATATCCAGTCAAAAGGGGACAGTAGGTGGATTAGGAAGATAGTAAGTAAGTTTAGAAAAAAGAGTGAGTATAGGAATTGGACCAAAAGTTCTTTAGCAACAGGGTTTCGGTTAGTGAGTGAATGTCAATGTCAGCACATGTGAAGAATGAGTCACAATGATGAACTGGGGAAAATATGTAGGAAAGCAGATATCTATAGAGACATTATGAAATCAGACAAAGTATAAAGTGAGTGATAGTATTAGATATTTTCAACAGGGTTGAATTTGAATATATAATCTTAGTAAGAAACAAATATGTAATCATTAATAGGATTGACATTTGAGAGCATTAGCCAAATTGGACATGGATTTTTTTAGTAATCCATGTTTACATTCCATTTAGTCTTTGGTACAATCATAAGTGTGAACTTTGCATTTTGTGTCCAGAATATTACTGTGATAAAATGTATATGTAGATCAGTTGACAGAGTATTTCTTCCACCATTTCTGGGAGCAATATTTTGAAGACATATAAATTAATATTGGGGGTACAAAGAGGTGTACCCTGTGTCTATGTATGTAGAGATAATGCATGAAGAGACAATACTGTGAATAAATAATATAACTGATTACACTTTAAATAATCGATTGAATTTATATCTGAAAATATGCAGAAAATCTTATATTGATATACAATCATTAATTCCAACCAATTATACATATAATGGTAATATTACTTTAATGGTTTATCAAGACGGGTGTGTGAGATTTGCTTCAAAGCGATAATGGAAATTGAAAATAATGTGTTTGGAAAGAAGTCTCATGAAACGAGCAGTCAAGAAACATTAAGGAATACATGTGTTCTGAATCAGGAAGTGATTGAAAGTGAAACAAATGCCTATCAATTTGATAAATTGTGGATGAAATATTTATCCTATGATGTGCATTAACTGAAGAAATAGTAATGTACCAGAGTTGAATAAAAATGAACGTCAAAATACACTTCATGTCCCATAGGAATCTATACGCATTGATGTTAAACTGGGTGAGTTACTGTAGAAATATTAGGATTTGTGTGCACCATTCACTGAAGTTTGTTTTCAGTACTAGGAAACAAATATGTATTTCAGGTGGATGAATATTTCTGATAATAATCTTTGAAAAGTTGATCATAAATCCACATATATGAATATGAATGAATTTAGGGAGTGTATAATAAGACACATATATTTCATATTTTGAAAAATCTGGAGAGTATATATATATATATATATGTATATATATACATATATATATATATATATATATATAACACACACACAGACATTAAAAAGTAGCAATATATATGGCAATCTAAATTAATCATGAAATATATATCATCCACAGATCCAAAAATATTCATTTTACTGAACATGGGTTTATGTATAATGTTGTTCAACTAGGAAGCTCACCCATAGGTTGAATTTTCAGTTCCAACAGCGTTTAGAATGAGTGATCTATTCTCACAAATTGTATCTGCCAATTCATCCACCTCACAAGAATGTACGTGTGGTACCAGGTAGGATTTGATATGTGCATATAAAAATACATGTGCTGAATAGGCTACAGAGAAAGGGAGACAGGAATTCAAATATTTGTTAACTTTCAAAACACATGGAGAACTATTTAAATTGAAAATTTGCTAGATTTATAACTCCTACACTACATAATGCAAAAGGCAAGTCCAACTATGCACCATGCCTCCTCTGAATTGCTTGTATTTCTATTTTGTTGGGGTAATTTATCTCCATCATATTTGCATTAGTAGTCAGAGTCCAGTAGGGTAGGTTTTAGTGTCAGGGATTAAGTATTTCGAATGAAAAATTAGATAATGAATCCAATGTGTATGCAAAAAATCTTCCCATTCTCATCCAGAACAATGCCTTGACATTACATTCGCCCCAAGTAATACACAATTAGAGGAGAAGAGTTAGAAAATCTGTGAATACATATCTGGAATAGAAAATGCTCAGGACTTCACAAGCTTGGATGTGGAAGGGGAGTTTCCAAAAGTAAGGGACAGGGTTGATAGACCCAACCTGATCATTTATTAAAATTGGGAGCCCACTTTCCAGAAAGCCATGAAGAGATAATTTTGGCTTTATTATAAATTACTGCAAATTCTGAACCTGCTTGGAATATTTGCCCATGCCTTAAACTCACCCATGCCTGGCTCTCTGACCAGATTGCTGCCCTCTCTGAAACTTTAGTGACACCTCATAAATATTTTCTTTCCCTGGCCAGACAATGAGTCTCTGAGGCTCTAATGGTCCTCATAATTTCTGATGTTGGGGTGAGCTTAAAAAAAATGTAAACTACCGTTAGTGTGATGCTTGTTAAAGTTCTGTTATCTGTAACCCCCTTTTTGTGCATCTTTCTGGGCTATATAGCTGGGCTATAGGAAAGGTGGGTTTGCTGTCTTGCTCCCGCCATTTTGGGAGGGAGAGGTAGCCCTTCCCTTTGAAATAATTAGCTTGCCTTAATTTGATTTTACTAGGAGTCAGTGGTCTTTACATGCGTTCCTGGTCTAATATTTTGGAGTTCCCCAGTGAGATGACCCTGCCGGACAAGATCACAAGACCAGACTGCTGTAAATTCTGAAGTTGGCCTTCCTTCCAGGGCTCCAAGCTTGAGAGCAACTCTAGGGTTTGTGCAACTTGAGATGGTCCAAGGCCTTGGAGTTAGCCTTCAGTTCAGGGAGCACAGCAGTGAACCACCGCATTAAAACTATTAGCAAGCACCTGGTGGAGCAGGCATCCATAGGTAATTGGTGCCTTTATAACATCTGATATCCGGTTAAGGGAGATCTCTTCTGATGACAGAGAGGTGGACTGAGGAGGCTCACATATACTCCTGTCTGGGACAGTAACAAGAATCATTCTGTCATCTGTTCTGTTCTCTAGGGAATTCATCTGGAAGGGTAGAGAGGTGCCAACGGGCACACATGCGCTCCTACGGGGAGCTTTAGGAAGACATTGCATTGCTCCTCTGTTTTCCTGTTTCGGCGCCGGATTTCTGTTTTTTTTTTTGTTGTTGTTGTTGTTGTTGTTGTTGTTGTTGTTGTTTTGTTCTGTGTTCTATATGTTTTTTGTTTGTTTGTTTTTGTGCATTTTGTTGTGTGATTTCTGTGGTGAAAACTTAAGGATATCGGACATGAAAATAAAGCAAGTAAGCCTGACACCCTTTGGACTGAGTTTAAAGGAACTGCAATGAACTTTACACCCGTTTGTTAAGCAGTATGAGAGAAGCCCCTCGCTGGCTGCCTGGAGCACACTCACTGCAGAGGGCAGTGCCTGCGGGGGACCTAAGAACTGAGTATCTCCCAGGTTAATAAGTGAAACTCCTTTAAAATCCCTTGTCCCTCCAGATAAAGAGAGTCACAACCTTTGGGCAGAGTCCCTGTGTTTATCTTTGTTAGCAAAGCAATAAAACTTCGTTTTTCTTTTTCTCAAAACCCTGTCCTCATTTTTAAATTGGCATTAATTGGCTTCAAGTTCAGGAACCCAACTTTAAGTTACAAATTTTGATAACCCACCAGCACCCTGGAACTTTTTGAGAGCTGACTACAGAAATGTTAGGAGATGGAGCATGCTTGTGGTGGAACTGAACCAGAGGACCAAATCCTGTAAGTAAAAGGAGGGACTGAGGGACTCCCAGCAGCTGCTGAAGCCTTATTTTTTCAGAGAATTCCCTAGGTCTTTCCCTGCAATTTAACGATAATGCCACCTCTGTCATCTTAAAAAAGAGGGAAAAAAAGGGGACACTAAATGCAGGAAAGTCACTATGGAGACCCTTGATTTTACATTTCAGGATGCTCCTCTGTGAAAACATCTGGTCCCCTTGTGGGGACATCTGTGGTGCAACTGGTGTAGGAGATTTTTCTCTTATCTGCTCTGTTTTAAAGGCTTCTGTCTGTCAGTCATAGTCTGAAGCTCCTTTCTGTCTGTCGTGTGTCTTTGTTTCTGGCACTTTAAGACATGTGCAATAATGTGTTGATATTATATATTGTTTCTTGGGAATGATTTTACCTGAATGTGTGTCTAAATGATGATGTTTTATTGTAACAATCTGATAGCTTATTGGGTTTTTGAAGCATTGCAGAATCTTGCCGTTAAAAGTCAGATTCAGATAATTGTTTAGTTTATGATTTCAGATAATTCATGCCAGAGAACTTAAATACTTACGATGGAAAACTAAAGAACTCTACTTCCAAGTTGGCAAGAAATTTTCCAATCATTCAGTCTTTTTTTTTTTCACCAATTTTTAATTGGGTAGGCTGGGAAAATGTCACTGTGTGTACCAGTGCATTAATTTGGACAAGGATAGTAAATCATAGTATGGTATCTGTTGACAACACAAGATGTAAAGATATAAAATTTTGTAAATTTTGTCTTAAACTTGTATCAAAATTTTCAACATCCTATCTGGAAAATTATGTTTAAAATGCGTTAGGCCTGAGGTGTCTGCTCAGAATAGCAGTTTTTTCCTGCTCCTTCCAGACCTCAGCCAGGACTTACATTGAAATGAAAATGAAAGAAGCCTGCAAGATCAGTAGGAGACTGATATGAGGCTTAAGGAAAAAAAAAAGTAAATAGTATGGTATTTACTAATTACTGGTCAGTTATTTTTTCTAGGACTCTTATTTTTTTCCTTAGATCCTTTAATTTTTCTAACTCATAATTTTGATCCTACAGACCTAGGTTAATGTTTTTCTGATCAGTTCTATCTTTGACCAACTGTGGAGTTTTTAAAACATGGCAATGGAGATTTCACCTGCTAAAAGCTACAAGGCCTTTACTATTATTATGTGTGCACACTTTTGTTATTTGTTGTATGTCTATTTATATATATATATTCTTAATCATATATATGATACAGAAATTAACATATATAAGGAGCGCTCATAATAAAAAAAGCACTCATAAAAACAAATTTTAAGGGATGCCCTCTCTCACCACTTCGGTTCAACATAGTTCTCGAATCACTGGCCAGAGCAATTAGACAGACGAAAGAAATTAAAGGCATAAAAATAGGAAAAGAACTCAAATTATCACTATTTGCAGATGACATGATTCTATACCTAGCAGACCCAAAAGGGTCTACAAAGAAACTACTAGAGCGAATAAATGAATTCAGCAAAGTGGCAGGATATAATATCAACACACATAAATCAAAGACATTCCTGTATATCAGCCACAAATCCTCTGAAATGGAAATGAGGACAACCACCCCATTCACAATATCCTCAAATAAAATAAAATACTTGGGAATCAACCTAACAAAAGAGGTGAAAGACTTATACAATGAAAACTACAGAAACCTAAAGAGAGAAATAGAAGAAGATCTTAGAAGATGGAAAAATATACCCTGTTCATGGATAGGTAGAACTAACATCATCAAAATGGCGATATTACCAAAAGTTCTCTATAGGTTTAATGCAATGCCAATCAAAATCCCAACGGCATTTCTTGTAGAAATAGAGAAAGCAATCATGAAATTCATATGGAAAAATAAAAGACCCAGAATAGCAAAAACAATGCTAAGCAGGAAGTGTGAATCAGGCGGGATAGCTATACCAGACTTCAATCTATACTACAGAGCAATAGTAACACAAACAGCAGGGTACTGGTACCAAAACAGGTGGGTGGACCAATGGTACAGAATAGCGGACACAGAAACCAATCCACAAAACTACAACTATCTTATATTCGATAAAGGGGCTAAAAGCATGCAATTGAAGAAGGATAGCATCTTCAACAAATGGTGTTGGGAAAACTGGAAATCCATATGCAACAAAATGAAACTGAATCCCTTTCTCTTGCCATGCACAAAAGTTAACTCAAAGTGGATCAAGGAACTTGATATCAAATCAGAGACATGGCGTCTGATAGAAGAAAAAGTTGGCTATGATCTACATACTGTGGGGTTGGGCTCCAAATTCCTCAATAGGACACCCATAGCACAAGTGTTAATAACTAGAATCAACAAATGGGACTTACTCAAACTAAAATTTTTTTTCTCAGCAAAAGAAAGAATAAGAGAGGTAAATAGGGATCCTACGTCCTGGGAACAAATCTTTACTCCTCACACTTCACACAGAGCCCTAATATCCAGAATATACAAAGAACTCAAAAAATTAGACAATAAGATAACAAATAACCCAATCAACAAATGGGCCAAGGGCCTGAATAGAAATTTCTCAGAGGAGGACATACAATCAATCAACAAGTATATGAAAAAATGCTCACCATCTCTAGCAGTCAGAGAAATGCAAATCAAAACCACCCTAAGATACCATCTCACTCCAGTAAGATTAGCAGCCATTAGGAAGTCAAACAACAACAAGTGCTGGCGAGGATGTGGGGAAAAGGGTACTCTTGTACATTGCTGGTGGGACTGCAAATTGGTGCGGCCAAATTGGAAAGCAGTATGGAGATTTCTTGGAAAGCTGGGAATAAAACCACCATTTGATCCAGCTATTCCCCTACTCGGTCTATTCCCTAAAGACCTAAAAAGAGCACACTATAGGGACACTGCTACATCCATGTTCATAGCAGCACAATTCACAATAGCAAGACTGTGGAAGCAACCTAGATGCCATTCAATAGACGAATGGATAAAAAATATGTGGCATTTTTACACAATGGAGTATTACTCTGCATTAAGAAATGACAAAATCATAGAATTTGGAGAGAAATGGATGGCATTAGAGCAGATTATGCTAAGTGAAGCTAGCCAATCCCTCAAAAACAAATGCCAAATGTCTTCTTTGATATAAGGAGAGTAACTAAGAACAGAGTAGGGACGAAGAGCATGAGAAGAAGATTAACATTAAACAGGGATGAGAGGTGGGTGGGAAAGGGAGAGAGAAGGGAAATTTCCTGTAAATGGAAGGAGACCCTCAGGGGTATACAAAATTACATACAAGAGGAAGTGAGGGGAAAGGAGGAAAAATATGAGGGGGGAGAAATGAATTACAGTAGAGGGGGTAGAGAGAGAAGAGGGGAGGGGATGGGGGAGTGGGGATAGTAGAGGATAGGAAAGGCAGCAGAATACAACAGACACCAGAATGGCAATATGTAAATCAATGGTTGTGCAACTGATGTGATTCTGCAATCTGTATATGGGGTAAAAACGGGAGTTCATATCCCACTTGAATCAAGTGTGAAATATAATATATCAAGAACTATGTAATGTTTTGAACAACCTACAATAAAAATTAATTTAACAAAAGTGGATCCAAAGATCTTTAATTCACGTGATTAAAATTGTTCAATTTAAATTGCATAAACAGATTAAAATAAATGTTTTTAAATTTAAGCTTACAAGTTTTTATAGGTGTTCAAAAATCTAGTAAAATATTAATATCTACAAAATGTCTAAAATGCCTTGATTCTAGGACTTTTCCTTCAACAAAAAAATGGTTTACACTGTTCAATACATTTGTCTAATATTTTAATAAATAAGTAAAGTAAATTTGATGTGGAATTTCTCATTCTTGAGTACATTTGTTAGATACCCGATTGATTTACTAAGGTCTGTATCAGATTGTAAAAATCAGTCATGTGTTAAAGAGACAAAAATTTCTGAAAACATAAGTTTACCCATAACATTGTGTTTATTAAGTTTTATTTTTTCTAGAGCAAGCAACCATAAAAATTAAACAACTAATTAAATAAGAACTGTTATTTTAGAGCACTCTACTGCCATTTCTTTAAAAGCTAAACTTGGTTAATCTAGAAATATCAATGTAATATTGATGCTATTAATGTGCTCATATTTTCCAGGTATACAAGTCTGTAAGTTAGAAACATTTAAAGAGCATTATATCAAGCTGGTATTCTGAAGTTGTATGGTAAAAAAAATGTACTGGGGATTTATTTACCTGTTATCAATAAGATATGTAAAGTTTTATGTTACTTTTTTCATTGGGGAACAATTTAAATGTATTTTTAAGTTAATCAGAGCCTAATATATGTAAAGGTTAAAATCTTTCTGCCTTTCTTTAATCCATGTTTTAAATGTGATGTCATATGATGTTAGATAATGTTCATGTGACCTCAAACAATTTATGTAAACTTTGTAAAATGATATTTAAAAAACAATGATCAGCTTTAGAACTAAAACACTTAATATTTATAAAGAGGCCTGCCTTACCTGAGATAAGGCTCTGTATCCCATCGTACTACATGTGAGAATGACTACAAAAGGAGTAGGTCAGATTTTATTTCATTTAAAGTTATGTTCAAAAGTTCTTTTGTTTTTCTGTGAAGATTACTAGGATCTCAAACAGGGCATATAATGTATAACTCAGCCAAAAAATTCAGGGTAGCTATTACAGAAACTAAGTATTTTTACTCTTGTTAAAAAATTTTATTTTTAATTTGCTTATAAGTGATCTAAAGATTCCCTGTTAGTCTTTTACAGAAGTGTTGCTTTAATAACACAACATGGGTTAATTTAAGATAATAAGTCATCACCTACAAGACAGACAGAATAATACATATCCCAATTAATGAAAAGATAAATAATAATTAAGTTATAGATATTAAAGCCCAGTACTCTCAATATAAGGCTGTTAAAATTTATTTGCTGGATGTTTAAGATTAGGATTTAAAATTAAAGTTAAATGAATCGGCCAAGAAAACAAATATTAATATTTTAAGGTATACACTTTATGTTAGCCTCCCAAAATAAGTAAGACTGGAGGTTACACAGAAGGATTCTCAGACAGGAATGCCTGATAACTATAAAAAGAGACTATTAAGAGGAGCTGCCAGAGGCAGAAAATTTAGTTTAGGGCCTACAGATATTCCTAACCTACAGAGGTAGGCTTGGTGTTTGCTAGTACGATTATCCAGCCCTGAGTAACAGAATTAAAGGTTTCTCTATTAGACACAGAGGTCATACTAGAAAAAGGATTTTGCAAGATCAGATGACATTAAATTAATAAACTGTATCTTATGGGGAGGGACAACTGTAAAACAAAAAATTAAATATTAAGTTGACAGTCCTGATAACTGAGGATATTAAAGAATGGTGAGGGAACTTCTATACGGTGACATGTTCCAGCTGCTGCAACATTTATTCATTACTCATGGTTTTTGTTACTCTCATAGAAGAACCCATTCCCAGATGACTTTACAACCTGTTCTTCCCCAACCAGACTTCAAACCAAGCTGAAATCTAAAAGGCAACTCATGTCCCTCAACTAAATTCTAAAAGGCAACTCATGTCCCTCATGCCATGACCCTTACGTCACCCTCTCTCAGCGCAGAAGAATCCAAAATGCGTGAGGCCTCCCTTCTTACAACAATGGAGCCAAAAATAAATAGACTATCAATATACATAATTAATTAAGTCAGGTAAAATCAGGGAGACCCGTTTTGGGTGAGTTCTAAAAATTTGGAGACTGTTACCTGAGGGATTTAAATTTCCTCAGTGCACTTCCCTTAATCTATCAAAGATTTGAAAGGAACACATAAGAAAAGGGGGGAATGATAGGCCCAACCTGATCTTTTATTAAAATTGGGAGCCATCTTGCCACAACGCCATGATAAGATAATTTTGGCTTTACTATAAATTACTGCAAATTCTGAACCTGCTTGGAATGCCTGCCCATGACTTGAACTCACCCATGTCTGGCTCTCTGACCAGATAGCAGCACTCTGTGAAACATTAGTCACACATCATAAATATTGGCCTTCCCTGGACAGACAATGACCATCTCTGAGGGTCTAATGGTCCTCACAAATTCTGATGTTGGGGCCAGCAAAAAAAAAAAAAAAAAAAAAAAAAAAAAAATATATATATATATATATATATATATATATATATATATATATAAACTACCATTAGTGTGATGCTTGTCCGAGTTCTGTTATCTCTAACCCCCCTTTTGTGTAACTTTCTGGGCTTTAAAGCTGGGCTCTAGGTAAGTTGGGGTTGCTGTCTTGTTCCGGCCGTTTTGGGAGGGAGAGTTAGCCTGGCTGGTGAAAATAATAAGCTTAGTTTAATTTGATTTTAATTGGAGTCAGTGGTCTTTTCTTGCATCCTTGTCTAACAGGTAAACACTCCACAAACATGGAGCTCTGCTGGCCTAACGACTTTTTGAGAAACTGCCTCTGAGGTTGGGCACTTGAAATATATGTTGTTTTCAGGAGCTTTAGCTTCCTTTGTTGTGAGACCATCAAAGCTGGCTCTGCACCTATGTGACCTGAAGAAATTGGTTTCTTATTTTCCAATGAAAATGAGGCAAAGTGCTGAATTCTCTCTTTGTAGGTAAACTGTGGCCACTGAAGGCTAAGTGTCTCCCTGTGTGGACTGTGTACCCATTTAGTCATCCTCCACTATTCATGGTGTTTCTTGCTGCTGCACTGGGAGTTTGGTATTTGCTCTACGAAATACAAGAAGTTCAACTGGGACACAGTGCTGAAGGTAGTTCTGTCACGTGTGGTCGGTCAGAGTCTGCAGGAGAATGCACCAACCAGGATTCTATCCCACATAGCTTGCCCACTTGAAGATAGCAACCTGATTCGGAACATTGCCCTGAAACCTCTCCATATAAAAAGATGCCTTTACATATAAGGGTCTGCTGGCTGCACCATGTCAGTCACAAGCCATTTGGAAGTCAATGGTAGATCCAAATGGCCCCAACACAAATGTTTTATCCCACACCTGCACACCACAGTTCTGGGCCCAATACTCATCAGGCTCCAACATACTGGCATTTCAGTTCTACACCATTTTCATGAAACCCAGTCAATCAAACCACTGTCTGGAACACTCCTGATCAGCAACAGGACATCCAAATGTTCTCTTCTGACACCTGGTTATGGGAATTTCAAAAATTTCTTGGTATTTATCTAGCATTTTTCACGGATGAAGTTGGAGGCACTGTAGGTTTCAATTCTTTCAAGAACCATTAAATGGTATCGAAGCTCATTTCAATGAAAGCTCTGGAGAATTCTCACAGTCAAGGCTTCCCAAAGAGTGGCCAAAAGATCACATGAACCCAGGCCCATTGAGGTCTAGAGTGTGAGGTCCATGTTTGTTTTGAATCTCATCTATGGCTGCCAAGTCTTTCATAATAAAATCATGTGATATCCTGGCTGAGATTCCCGATGCTCTGTGGAAAGCCACCCTGGGACTTGATCTCAGTTTCCAAGGGCGACTCTAATGCGTGGCCTCCTAAAATCCCAAGAGAACTCATGGCAATATTTCTCTGAGGTCAGTTTCAGAACTCAGTCTGTAAGGGGAATCACACCAGACTTCAAGCCCAGGTGGACCCAGTCATCTATTTCAACCACCACACAAATGACCACAATTAAAACCAAAACACTCCCACATGGCCCTCATCTTCTTCCATATAGACACTCATCATAACCTCTGGCTGGGGTTTTCCATGAGGGGCAAAGCTCACGACAGTGTCCAAAATAAGCTCCCTTACCCCTCATTTGCCTAAAATCAGGGTGGCCTGGACACCCTTCCTGTGAACCAGTAGTGATCAAATATGCCTGCTATTTGTACTGCCCAGCTTCTCCAATATGAGGCCTACTGACTGTTTGGTATAGATTTTTTATGTGAATTGGAGTCATGAGAAAACCCAAGCAATTACGGGCTAGCCTCTGCAGGGTTTTGAAGAACTCATTTGACCCAATGGATCCCTCTTCTCACTTGATGTAGGTCAGAAACCTTACAGAGAAAGGCGAGGGACTTCAACCACAATGACTGCCCTTTTGGCCATTTTGGTTTTGGAAGCACAAAAGGAATCTTTCTTTAGATCCATCAGGTGCTGAGAATCTAAGCCACAGCCTCACACAGGGCCAAGAGGCTGATTCAGACACATCCCTTTTGGAAGAAATTAAGCAAAGAGCCACAGGTTATGCCCATTCATTTCCATTTGAAAACTGTTTTCTTCAGGCTTCACAAAGGTTTGGCCTGAGGCAAAGACCTTCCTGACATTCAGGGCAACAGAACATTATGTAAGAAAAGGCCCAAATCAGGGTTTCTCCACTGAGATTTTACTGGTCACACTGATATCTGAGTTTTCTGAGATGCTCGCCATTCCCTTCAGCTATCCAGTACATGGCCATGTCACAGAGCTTGGAGGTGGTACATATCTTGGACTCAAAACCATGAGCCTGTTGTGGAGAGTGGCCAGAATTCAGGAAGAGTACAGGAACTTAGGAATATTGTAGGTGTTGCCCATCCATAAGGCAAGCCACAGTCCTTTCATAAATTGGGCAGGATGAATGCTGTTAAACTTTCTCCTGGAGAGGACAAATCCATTGATGCATTATCTTTTCTAATGTCTACAACCAGAGATACAGTGGGATACACAGATATAGAAACACTTGCCTTGTCAAACAACTTACTAGAAACAGTCCACTCAATACCAAACAAATAGCTTTTCCTACCTATCACGCCTTTCCTACTGTATCAACATACACTAGTTATTCATCACCCCCTGCCCTGGTTATTTTGCTGCAGTGGGACTGCTGCAGATGGTGGCCCATACAGGGAGGCCTGGGACACTTGGGGGTAAGTGACGAATAAAAGCTGCCCATCCATAGATAGGATGGGAGCAAATCTGCTCATCCCTAGGCAGATAGGGGGAGAGGAAAAACGGTCATTTCAAAAAATGGAGAAGATTGATACAGTTTGATTGTGTCTTGTTTTATCTCAGTGTATTGTATTGTCTTTGTGATGAAAATAAGGAAGGGGTGAGAAGTAAATTGATAATGGAAAGAGGCACCCCAGTGGAAACAAGAGCAATTAGGGCATGTGTTGATGGAAGCCCAGGAAGTCTAATCAGAAAGAAAAAGAAAGTTAAGAAGAAGAAGGATTATCAGGAAAAAAGTTTCAGCAAAAGGCTGTTACTGAATACTTTTCGTTTCCGGAGTGTGTGTGAATAGGCGCCTCGGCTGCCACATGCTCAAGCCAGTCACTGTGCAGCAAGGGCTTTTCAAGCAGTGGCAGCTGGCAATTCCCCGCCCCCAGCCTGCGGAGCGGGGCCCCGTGGCAGTTTGAGTCCTGGAAACACCCCAGGGCCATCTGTGGCTGCCCAGGATGCTACAGCCAGCCATAGATGCTACTGGCTCCCTGATGTTTGGTCATTTTCAATGCCAATAACTAAGCTACAATGGTTCTCCCACACCCGGAAGATAATAAATAATAAGCACTATTAAGGCTTTTTCAAATGTAAAAAACCTTGAGATAATGTATTAATTTTTCAGAAGGTTGTTTTCTTAGCACCTGTGGAATACTATAGGATTTTCTTTAGCCAGTGGTAGGAGTTCCTGCCTTCATCCCAGTGCCAGTGAGGACAAGGGTGGAAGAATTTCCAGTGTTGTTGAAAACCGGAGGAGACTTCGGCTGAGAAACGGAGGAGACTTTGGATCAAGCTAGCTGCCTTCAGAACTTTCCTGGGCTGTGATTTAAGCTAGCTGCCTGCAGAATTTACATGGACTGTGATTTAAGCTAGCTGCCTGCAGAACTTACCAGGACTGTGATTTAAGCTAGCTGCCTGCAGAACATACCTGGACTGTGGTTTACCTGAACTGTGAGTTAATCTATTGAGACACTGCTTTACCTGGACTGAGACAACAAACTGTAATCTATAACAAATTTTAACTCAGTGTCTTTGCTAACAGTGTCATTGCTGGTATTATTTCTCCAAGTGCTTCATCAATTGGCTTGTATTGTGACATTTTGTATCCTCCCTTTCTGTTTGTAGCAGGTTATTTATGGTGTTTCTGTAAAAACCACTGTGGTCTTTATTTAAATTAAATAAAAGGGGGAAATGTTAGAGTCTGTAAACATGTCAAAATAACACCTGGCATTTTGCCAGGGGAATGTTAGAGTGTGTAAACAAGTCTGGATGATGCCTGGCAAAATGCCAGAGGGAGTGGTTTGAGATGTAACAAAAGCGAGCCATTAAGTGTGGAGATTCCTGATTGGTTGACTGCAGTATCTAGTTTAGGTTAATTAGATAAGCTGGGTGGAATGTATAAATACCTCTATTGTCCTACAATAAATGGCTTCCACTCCTGCTATATCAACATACACATGTTATTCATAACCCCCACCCCCCGGTTATTTTGCTCCAACCGGACCGCGGCAGTATCTGCCAAGTCAGAAACCTCTCAAGTATGAACATGTGATACCAGGTAGGATTCTATATGTGCATATAAAAATACATGTGCTGAATAGGCTACACAAAAAGGGAGAGAGGAATTCACATATTTGTTAACTTTAAAAACACATGGAGAACTATTTTAATTAAAAATTGACTAGATTTATAACTCCTACCGTATATAATGCAAAAGGCAAGTCCAACTATACAACATGACTCCTCTGAACTGCTTGTATTTCTATTTTGTTTGGGTTATTAATCTCCATCATATTAGGATTAGTAGTCAGAGTCTAGTAGGGTATGGGTTAGTGTCCAAAATAAGCTCCCTTGCCCCTCATTTGCCTAAAGTCATGGTGGCCTGGACACCCTGCATGTGAACCAGGAGTGATAAAATAGGACTGCAGTTAATACGGCTCTGCTTCTCCAATTTGAGGCCTACTGACTGTCAGGTAACGATTCTTTATGTGATTTGGAGTCATGAGAAAACACAACCACTTCTTCAGGGCATTGAAGAATTCATTTGAACCAAAGGATTCCTATTCTCACTTGATGTAGGTCAGAAACCTAACAAAGGAACGCAAGAGACTTCATTCACCATAAAAGATCTTTTTGCCATTTTGGTTATGGATGCACACATGGGATCTTTCTTTAGATCCATGAGGTGCTGAGAATCTAAGCCACAACCGCACACAGGGCCAAGAGGCTGATTCAGACACATCCCTTTCCAAAGAAATTAAGCAAAGAGCCACAGGTGATGCCCTTTCATTTCCATTTGAAAACTGTTTTCTTCAGGCTTAACAAAGGGGTGGGCTGAGGGAAAGAACTTCCTGACATTCAGGGCAACAGAAATATAGGTAAGAGAATGGCCAAAGCAGGATTTCTCCACTGAGACTTTCCTGGTCACACTGATATCTGAGTTTTCTGTGATTCTCCCATTCCATTCAGCTGTCCAGTACATGGCCATGGCACAGAGCTTGGAGGTGGTATATATCTTGGACACAAAACCATGAGCCTATTCTGGAGAGTGGCCAGAATTCAGGAAGAAAACAGGAACTTAGGAAGATAGTAGGTGTTCCCCATCCATAACACACACCGCAGTCCATCCATCAGTTGAGCAGGATGAATGCTGGGAAGCTTTCTACTAGACAGGATACATCCATTGGTGCATTCTGTTTTTTAATGTCCAAAACCACGTACACAGTGGGATACACCGAACAAGAATCACTCACCTTGTCAAACGATTTACTAGAAACAGTCCATTCCAAACCAAACAAACCACCTTTCCTACCTATTTTCAGAACATGAGACAAAACCACAAACTCACACCCACACCCACAAAGGCATCTCCTTCCCACAAGTAAGTCTCTGACTCTCCAGTGTGTCCTCTGTCTGTTGAGCCAAACTATGTTCCCCGAAATGGCCAGTCCTGTCTCAGTTCTGGTTGCCTTGGCCAACTCTGTGAAGTTGTCAGGATCCAGTGGTGAGCCACTACCTGCTTTCTCAGGAAAGACCCTCTTCATATCTGTCCTGGCATTTGGCCATTCTCTCAGCAGTAGGTAACAAGAAAGACTGACTCTGTCCTTGGTAAATCCAAACAACTGAGCCCAGTGGGAGTGGGACTGGGACTGGCTCTGGGTGTCTGGCATCTTGGATCCCAATTTCAGAGAGTTCCAATACCAAGGAAGTGAGGTAGGACACTTCCTTCAAGAACTGAATGAGGTCACTCCCTTGGCAACCACTTTGTCCTAACAGTTGCTTCCAAGGGTCCCATGAGATAGAGGCTGCCCCTACTTCCTGTGACACTTTTGCAAGTTAGAATGGTATATCAACCATAGGCACCCGGGAACATCTCTCAACAAAGGCCTGGTTTGGTCCACCTTCTCTACATTTAGAATAGAGAGACTGATTCAGACACGACCCTTCATCCTGACCAGGTGGTTTGCCATTCAAGGTGACTTTTGCTCTCTCAACTCCTTCATAGCTGCCTACATCTTCTCCAGGTATCATTTCTGCATGGACCTTTGAGGTTCTCAGCAGGTTTAAGATGACCTACATTCCTGTATTGTAAAAACAACTCTGTCCCTGCTCTTCTGTAAACTTAGATTGAGGGAAGAGTGTATGGTTAGGGTTAATAAAAGGTTCGATTTGGGTTAAGAATCATTCTGCAGGATGAATAATTGTATTGGGAACCTGTAATATTTACAAGAATGTAAAAGTGAAATATTAGAATGAAAACAGAAATCTAGGTAAGATTTGAAGCCCAGAAGGGTATTGGGCCCTTGATTGGGATACTTAGCTTTGAATTATGTTCTGCAGAGATGTCTCAGATAAATCGATGTACAATGGCATAGGACCTTGTACCTTGGATGATGGAATGTCGAAGAGAACTTCTAGTCAAAAAGGGATACTCGGTATTATTTGAAAGATAGTCAGTAGGTTTAGAAAGCAGAGAGAGTATAGGATTTAAACCAAAAGTTCTTTAGCAATAAGGTTTCGGGTAGAGAGTGAATGAAAATGTGAGCACATGTGAAGAGTCAGTCACAATGATAAACTGTGGAAAATATGTAGGAAAGCAGATATTAATAGAGACATTAGTAAATCAGGCAAATGATAAAGTGATTGATAGGATTAGACATTTTCAACAGGCTTGAGGTAAAATATATAATCTTAGGAAGAAACAAATATGTAGTGACCAATAGGATTGACATTTGAGAGCGTTAGGCAACCTGGACATGGATGTTTTTAGTAATGCATACTCACTTTCCATTAAGGCTTTGGTAAAATCATAAGTGTGAACTTTGCTTTTTGTGTCCAGAAAATTACTGTGATAAAATGTATATGTAGATCAGATGACATAAGTATTTATTCCACCGTTTCTGGGAGCAATATTTTGAAGATATATAAATTAGTACTGGGGTTACAAATGGGTGTACCCTGTGTCTAGGAATATAGAGATAATGCATGAATAGACAAAACTTTGATTAAACAATGTAACAAGTTCTAAATTTAAATAATGGATTGAATTGATATCTGAAAATATACAGGAAATCTTATATTGATATGCAATCATTCAATCCAACCAGGTATCCATCTTATTTTAATATTAGGCTTATGGATTATCATAAAGAGTGTGTGAATTTTGTTTCAAAGGTGATTATGGATTTCAGAAATAATGAGTTTGGAAAGAAGTCTCATGAAGAGACCAGACAAGAAACCTGGAGGAATACAAGAGTTTTGAATAAGGAAGTTATTGAAAGCGAAACAAATGCCTATAAATTTGTGAAGTTGTTAATGAAATATATATCCTATGATGTGCATGAACTGAAGAAATAATAATGTACCAGTTTTGTTAAAAAATGAACGTCAAAATACACATCATGTCCCATAGGAATCTACAAGCATTGATGTTAAACTGGGACAGTTACTGTAGAAATATTTGGATTTGTATGCACCATTCACTGAAGTTTGTTTTTAGTACTAAGAAACAAATATGTATTTCAGGTGGATGAATATTTTTGAAAATAATCTTGTGAAAAGTTGATTATAAATCCACATACATGTACATGAATGAATTTAGGGAGTATATAATAAGACACATATGTTTCATATTTTCAAAAATCTGGAGAGTGTATATCTATCTATCTATCTATCTATCTATCTGTCTATCTATCTATATACACACACACACACACACACACACACACTCAAACAGACATTAAAATGTAGCAATATATATATATATATATATATATATATATATATATATATATATATATATCATGAAATATATATAATCCACAGATCCAAAAATATTAATTTTACTAAACGTGGATTTATGTATAATGTTGTTCAACTAGGAAGTCACCCATAGTTTGAATTTTTACTTCCAACAGCATTCAGAGGAGTGATCTCTTCTGACAATTTGTATCTGCTAAGTCAGCAACCTCTCAAGAATGTACATGTGATACCAGGTAGGATTCTAAATGTGCATATAAAAATACATGTTCTGAATAGGCTACAGAGAAAGGGAGAGAGGAATTCACATGGTTGTGAACTTTAAAAACACATGGAGAACTGTTTCAATTAAAAATTGACTAAATTTATAACTCCTACCCTATATAATGCAAAAGGCAAGTACAACTATACAACATGAATCCTCAAAACTTCTTGTATTTCTATTCTGTTGGGATTATTATTCTCCATCATGTTAGGATTACTAGTCAGAGTCTAGTAGGGTATGGGTTAGTGTCCAAAATAAGCTCCCTTGCCGCTCATTTGCCTAAAGTCATGGTGGCCTGGACACCCTGCATGTGAACCAGGAGTGATAAAATAAGACCGCAGTTAATACTGATCTGCTTCTCCAATTTGAGGCCTACTGACTGTCAGGTATAGATTCTTTATGTGAATTGGAGTCATAAGAAAACCCAAGCACTTCCTTAGGGCTTTCAAAAATTTATTTGAACCAAAGGATCCCTATTCTCACTTGATGTAGTTCAGGAACCTAACAAAGAAAGGCAAGAGACTTCATCCATCATAACTGATCTTTTTGAAATTTTGGTTTTGGATGCAAACATCGGATCTTTCTTTAGATCCATCAGGGGCTGAGAATCTAAGCCACAACCGCACACAGGGCCAAAGGGTGATTCAGACACATCCCTTTGCAAAGAAATTAAGCAAAGAGCCACAGGTGATGCCCATTCATTTTCATTTGAAAACTCTTTTTTTCAGGCTTCACATGAGATTGGCCTGAGGCAAAGAACTTCCTGACATTCAGGGAAACAGATACATAGTAAGAGAATGGCCCATAGCAGGGTTTCTCCACTGAGACTTTCCTGGTCACACTGATATCTGAGTTTTCTGAGATTCTCCCATTCCCTTCAGCTGTCCAGTACATGGCCATTTAACAGAGCTTGAGGTGGTACATATCTTAAACACAAAACTATTTGCCTATTCGGGAGAGTGGCCAGAATTCAGGAAGAAAACAGGAACTTAGGCAGATAGTAGGTGTTGCCCATCCATGAGGCAAGCCGCAGTCCATTCATCAATTGGGCAGGATGAATGCTGCGAAGCTTTCTACTAGACAGAACACATCAACTGATACATTCTCTTTTCTAATGTCGAAAACCACGGACACAGTGGGATACACAGACATAGAAAGACTCGCCTTGTCAAACGACTTACTAGAAACAGTTCACTACAATCCAATCAAACTGCCTTTCTTTCGTATTCTCAGAACATGAGACAAAACCACAAACCCACACCCACACCCGCAAAGGCACCTCCTTCCCCCAAGTAGTCTGTCATATCCGGAGTGTCCTCTGACTGGTGGGCCATACTATGTTCTCCCAAAATGGCCTGTCCTGTCTCAGATCTGCTCTACTTTGCCAACTCTGTGAAGTAGTCAGGAGCCAGCGGTGATCCACTACCTGCTTTATCAGGATAGGACCCTCTTCAGAGGTTTCCTGGCATTTGGCCATCCTCAAATCAGTAGGTACCAAGAAATATTGACTCTGTCCTTCGTAAATCCAAACAAGTTAGACCACTGGGACTTGGACGGGTTATGGCTCTGGGTGCCTGGCTTCCTGGATCCCAAGTTCAGAGACTTCCATCACCAAGGAAGTGAGGTGAAGTCACTTCCTTGAGGAACTGAATGAGGTCACTGCCTTGGAAACCACGTTGTCCTAACATTTGCCTCCAAGGTTCCCATGAGATGGAGGATGCCCCTACATCCTGTGACACTTTCACAAGTTCGAATCGTATATCAAACATAGGGACCAGGGAACAGCTCTCCACACAGGCATGGTTTGGTCTATCTTCTCTGTATTAAGAAGAATGAGGCTGATTCAGACACATTCCTTAATTCTACCAGGTTGTTTGCCATTGAGATGACTTTTGCTCTCTCAGGTCCTTCATCGCTGCCTACATCTTCTCCAGGGATCATTTCTGCATGTACCTTTGAGGTTCTCAGCAGGTGGAAGATCCCATGCATTCCTGTATTGTAAGACCAACACTGTCACTGCTCTTCTTTAAAGTTAGATTGAGGGAACAGTGTATGGTTAGGGTTAATAACATTTTCATTTTCGGTTACGAACCATTCTGCTGGATGAATAATGTTATTGGAACCTGTGATATTTATTAGAATACAGACGTGAAATATATGTACATAAACAGAAATCTAAGTAAGATTTGAAGCCCAGAAATCATTGGGCCCTTGATTGGGATACCTATCGTTGAATTACATTCTGCAAAAATGTCTCAGAGAAATCGATATACAATGGCATAAGACCTTGTAACTGGATGATTGAATGTAGAAGAGAACCTCCAGTCAAAAAGTGATAGTCGGTAGGATTAGGAAGATAGTAGGTAGGATTTAAGAAGAAGAGTGAATATAGGATTTGGACCAAAAGTTCTTTAGCAATAGGATTTCGATTAGAATGTGACTGTAAGTTTCAGAACATGTGAAGATTTAGTCACAATGATGAACTGTGGAAAAGCAGATACCAATAGAGACATTACAAAAACAGGCAAAGTATAAAGTGAGTGAGAGGATTAGACATTTTCAACAGGGTTGAGTTTGAATATATAATCTTTGGAAGAAACTAATTTGTAGTTACCAATAGGATTTTCATTTGAGAGCATTAGGCAACCTGGACATGGATGTTTTTAGTAATCCATGTTCACTTTTCATTTAGCTTTGATACAATCATAAGTGTGACCTTTGCTTTTTGTGTCCAGAATATTTCAGTGATAAAATGCATATGTAGATCAGGTGACATGGGTATTTCTTCCAACATTTCTGGGAGCAATATTTTGAAGACGTATAAATTAGTGTTGGGGGTACAAAGAGGTGTACGCTGTGTCTATGAATATAGAGATAATGCATGAAAATACCACATTGTGAATAAATAATATAACTGGTTCCACTTTAAATAATGGATTTAATTGATATCTGAAACTAAGTAAGAAATCTTATATTGATATACAATCATTCATTCCAACCAGTTGTACATCTAATGGTAATATTAGGGTTATGGTTTATTATGAGGGGTGTGTGAGTTTTGCTTCAAATGTGATAATGGAAATCGAAAATAATGTGTTTGGAAAGAAGTTTCAAGAAAAGACCAGTCAGAAACGGAAGAATACATGTTTTCTGAAGCAGGAAGTGATTGAAAGTGAAATAAATGCCTATAAATTTGTGAACGTGTGGATGAAATATATATCCTATAATGTGCATAAACTCAAGAAATAGAAATGTACCATTGTTGAATAAAAATAAACTTCAAAGTACATATCATGTCCCATAGGAATCTACTTGCATTGATGTTAAACTGGGTCAGTTACTGTAGAAATATTAGGATTTTTTTTTTTGGTGTTATACTACAATTTATTTTAGCACTAGAATGCCACAGAATGTAGAGGAAAGAGCAATGGATTTTTAGTTATAGCACTAATAATCTAACATTTAATGACTCTTTTGGGGAGTCTAGAAATTACATAAGGCTATGTAACATATATTTTATTATTTAACATTCATAAATGCTTGGGATTTTAGTAATATTTCTAGTTTTTTATTTTTTATTTTTTAAGTTGTTGATGGATCTTCATTTTGTTTATTTGTTTATGTGGTGCTGAGAATAGAACCCAGTTCCTCACACATACTAGGCAAACATGTTAACACTGAATCACAAACCCAGCCGCTCCACTTTTGTCTTAACATCGAACACGCCTCTCCCTCTTCTTTACTCACTTTCTTCCTCATTTTTCCCCTACTCTCTCTTCCTTTTTCGTTTTTCCTCCATATCTATTTTTCTCTCATGGCATTACAAACAGTTGTATGCTATGAAATTTAAATTTGAGACTGTTTTTTATAGTCACTATTTTTTTTAAAAAAATTTAATAATTATAATCACCTGATAGATATATTACAATACATTTATATACATATGTGTCTATATTCATGCATATGCATTACATATATTATGTATATATATATATATACATAATATATTTAAAAGTACTTTGATTAGCCTGTTAGAAATAATATACACCAAGACTTTCTTAATTCTGAAGTCTTCCAGAATTAACATCTTACAATGAAAATCAAATAAACATATTTATGAAAAAAGGTATCATTCTTTATTATCAATATTGATAATTTAATGTTTTTTATCACGTTACGCTGTAATATGGCATATTATATCTTATGAATTAGAGAAATTTTTTTGAACAACCTATTATTTAAGGACCATATGCACTGACATTTTAAATGGCTTTCTTATGATTTCAATTTCTATCAATTATGTATTAATTGCCAAATACTTATTTTAGTACTTTTCATATTCATAATTGATATAAAGTGAATTGTTTAATTTTTCTGGTAATTAGTTACTTATTACAGTAGGGACATTATTAATAGTTCTAAATTTTTATAAGTAAATGGTACAAAGATATTTTCATGCAAAATTAAGAATAATTGCATGCTCTAAATGTTTGATTGTTGATACATATAATACAGAGCTTTTGATGAGTCTCTTCCCAGTAAAACATAAAATGCAAAGATATCGTTGGGTATGTATGTCCAAATAAAGATAATGAAAAATACACATTATCAGCTAGAAACTATTAAATAAAAGATGAAAAGAACAATCCAACACATTGTACCAACTTATCAGATGAGGCAGTATTCTGAAAGAATAGCCTAAGACTAGACCTGGTCCATGACAAAATATTTACCAAAAAATGAAATATGAAAAATATAGGAAATGCTATGAATTTTTCATGAAGGTAGGTGGATTATCCTTTAATCTCAATTAAGTGTATTTTCAAAAGCCAGTTTTCTGGTAAAATAAATTTGTGATAGATACAACTACACAAAACAAAGTTTCTGCTTAGCAAAATGAATGCATCTCAACACTTTTTTAGCTGATTTCTTGCCACTCAATTTTAAACCTTTATTTATTTATTTATTTTTATTGATTGTTCAAAACATTACAAAACTCATGATGTATTATCTTTCATACATTTGACTCAATTGGGTTATGAACTCCCATTTTTCCCCAAATACGAATTGTAGAAGCACATTGGTTACACATTCACATTTGTACATAATGGCATAATAGTGATGTTGTATTCTGCTACCTTTCTATCCCCTACTATCCCCCCTCACCTCCCCTCCCATCTTTCCTCTCTACCTCATCTGCTGTTGTTCAATTCTCTCCATTGTTTTCCCCCCATTTCCCCTCACAACCTCTTATATGTAATTTTATGTAACATTGAGGGTCTCCTACCATTTCCATATGCTTTCCCTTCTCTCCCCCTTTCTATCCCCCCACTCGTCTTTGTTTAATGTTAATCTTTTTCTCATGCTCTTCCTCCCTGTTCTGTTCTTAGGTGCTCTCTTTATATCAAAGAAGTCATTTGGCATTTTTTTTAAGGATTGGTTAGCTTAGCTTAGCATAATCTGCTCTAATGCCATCCATTTCCTTGCAAAGTCTATGATTTTGCCATTTTTTAGTGCTGAGTAATACTCCATTGTGTATAGATGCCACAGTTTTTTAACCGTTCATCTATTGAAGGACATCTAGGTTGGTTCCACAGTCTAGCTATTGTGAATTGTGGCGCTATGATCATTGATGTGGCAGTATCCCTATAGTACGCTCTGTTAAGACCCTCTAGTCCGAGAAGGGTGATAGCTGGGTCAAATGGTGCATTCATTCCCAGCTTTCCAAGAAATCTCCATACTGCTTTACAAATTGGCCTTATCAATTTTCAGTACCACCAGTAGTGTACAACTGTACCCTTTTCTCCACATCCTCGCCAACACTTATTGTTGTTTTACTTCATAATGGCTGCTAATCTTACTGGAGTGAGATGGTATCTTAGGGTGGTTTTGATTTGTATTTCTCTGACTGGTAGAGATGGTGAGCATTTTTTTTATGTACTTGTTGATTGATTGTATGTCCTCCTCTCTGAAGTGTCTGTTCAGGTCCTTGGCCCATTTGTTGATTGGGTTATTTGTTATCTTATTGTTTAATTTTTTGAGTTCTTTGTATATTCTGGATATTAGGGCTCTATCTGAAGTGTGAGGGGTAAAAAATTGTTCCCAGGATGTAGACTCTCTATTTACCTCTCTTATTGTTTCTCTTGCAGAGAAAAAACTTTTTAGTTTAAGTAAGTCTCATTTGTTTATTGTTGTTATTAACTCTTGGGCTATGGGTGTCCTATTAATGAATTTGGAGCCCGACCCCACAGTATGTAGATCATAGCCATCTTTTTCTTCTATCACATGCAGTGTCTCTGATTTCATCACTAGCTCCTTGATCCATTTTGAGTTAACTTTTGTGCATGGCGAGAGAAAGGGATTCAGTTTCATTTTGGTGCATATGGATTTCCAATTTTCCCAGCACCATTTGTTGAAGATGCTATCCATCTCCCAATATGCTTTTAGCCTCTTTATCATATATAAGAATGTTGTAATTTTGTGGATTGATTTCTGTGTCCTCTATTCTCTACCACTGATCCACCTGCCTGTTTTGGTACCAGTACCACGCTGCTTTTATAACTATTGCTTTGTAGTACAGTTTGAACTCTGGTATCGCTATACCTCCAGATTCAAATTCCTGCTTAGAATTGCTTTTGCTATTCTGGGTCTTTTGTTTTTCCATATGAATTTCATGATTGCTTTATCATTTCTACAAGAAATGCCGTTGGAATTTTGATTGGCATCCATTTTAACCTGTAGAGAACTTTGGGTAATATCATCATTTTGATGATGTTAGTTCTGCCTATCCATGAACAGGGTACATTTTTCCATCTTCTAAGATCTTCTTCTATCTCTCTCTTTAGGGTTCTGTAGTTTTCATTATATAAATCTTTCACCTCTTTTGTTAGGTTGATTTCCAAGTATCTTATTTTCTTTGAGGATATTGTGAATGGAGTGGTTTTCCTCCTTTCCATTTCAGAAGTTTTGCTCCTGATATACATAAATGCCTTTGATTTATGCGTGTTGATTTTATATCCTGCCACTTTGCTTAATTCATTTATTATCTCTAGCAGTTTCTTTGTAGACCCTTTTGGGTCTGTTATATATATTATCATGTCATCCACAAATAGTGATAATTTAAATTCTTGTTTTCCTATTTTTATGCCTTTAATTTCTATTGTCTAATTGCTCTGGCTAGAATTTCAAGAACTAAATTGAATAGAAGTGGTGATAGAGGGCATCCCTGTCTTGTTCCAGATTTTAGAGGCAATCCCTTCAGTTTTTCTCCATTTAGGATGATGCTAGCCTGAGGTTTAGCATATATAGCTTTTACAATGTTGAGGTAAGTTCCTGTTATCCCTAGTTTTTCTAGTGTTTTGAACATAAAGGGATGCTGTACTTTGTCAAATGTTTTTTTCTGCATCTATCGAGATGATCATATGGTTCTTGTCTTTAAGTCTATTGATGTGGTGAATAGTATTTATTGATTTCCGTATATTGAACCAGCCTTGCATCCCAGGGGTGAATCCTACTTGATCATGGTGCACAATTTTTTTTGATATGCTTTTGTATTCGATTCATCAGGATTTTATTGAGAATTTTTGTATGCAAGTTCATTAGAGATATTGGTCTGTAGTTTTGTTTCTTTGAAGTGTCTTAGTCTGATTTCAAGATCAGGGTGATTTTGGCCTCATTGAATGAATTTGAAAGAGCTCCTTCTTTTTCTATTTCTTGAAAGAGCTTGAAAAGAATCTGTATTAATTCTTCTTTGAAGGTTTTGTAGAACTCCGCTGTTTACCCATCCGGTCCAGGGCTTTTTTTCGTTGGTTATCTTTTGATGGCTTCTTCTATTTCTTCCTTTGTCATTGGTCTGTTTAAATTGTGTGTGTCTTCCTGACTCAATCTGGGCAGATCGTATGACTTAAGAAATTTATTGATATCTTCACTATCTTCTATTTTATTGGAATATAGGGTTTCAAAATACTTTCTAATTATCTTCTATATTTCTGTAGTGTCTGTTGTGGTATTGCATTTTTCACCCCCTATGTTAATAATTTGAGTTCTCTCTCTTCTTCTCTTCGTTATCATGGCTAAGGGCCTGTCAATCTTATTTATTTTTTCAAAGAACCAACTTTTAGTTTATCAATTTTTTCAATGATTTTTTGTTTCAATTTCGTTGATTTCTGCTCTTATTTTAATGTCATCTACTACATTTGCTGTTGTTTTGCTCTTCCTTTTCTAGGTTTTTGAGGTGTAGTGTGAGTTCATTTATTTGTTGTTTTTTTTTTCTTTTTTTGAGGAAAGAACTCCAAGAAATGAATTTTCCTCTTAAAACTGCTTTCATTGTGTCCCATAGATTACAGTAGGTTGTGTCTTTATGGTCATTTGTCTCTAAGAATTTTTTTGTCTCCTCCTTAATGTCTTCTGTAACCCATTGATCATTCAGTAGAATATTGTTCATTTTCCATGTGCTGTAGGATTTTTCCTTCCTTCTTTTATCATTGATTTCCAGATTCATTTCATTATGATCTGATATGGTGCATGGTATTATCTCCACGCCTTTATATTTACTAAGAGTTGCCCTATGACCTAATATATGGTCTATCTTTGAGTAGGATCCATCTGCTGCTGATAAGAAGGTGTATCCACTTGATGATGGTTGATATATTCTATATATGTTGGTTAAGTCTAGGTTATTGATTGTGCTGTTGAGTTCTATAGTTTCTTTATTCAGTTTTTGTCTAGAGGATGTGTCTAATGGTGAGAGCGGTCTGTTGACATCACCTATAATTATTATGTTGTAGTCTATTTGACTCTTGAACTTGAGAAGAGTTTGTTTTATGAGTGTGGCAGCTCATTTGTTTGCTGCATTCAAATTGGTAATTGTTATGTTATGTTGGTGGATGGTTCCTTTTAACGTTATATAGTGTCCTTCTTTATCCCTTTTGATTAACATAGGTTTGAAGTTGATTGTATTTGATATGAGTTTGGCCACTCCTGCTTGCTTCCGTGTGCCCTGTGAGTGGTATGATTTTTCCCAACCTTTTACTTTCAGCCTGTGTATGTCTTTACCTATCATATGAGTCTCCTGAAGGCAGCATATTGTTGGATTTGTTTTTTTGTTCCAGGTTACTACCCTATGTCTCTTGAATGGTGAGTTTAGGCCATTAACATTTAAGGTTACAATTGAAATATGATTTGTACATCCATTCATGTTAATTTATTTATTTATTTTAGTTTGGCTAGTTTTTACTTTTTGGTTATTTTCCTCCCCCTTTACTGAGATACCTCCCACTGTTAGTTTGGGGCACTATTTTTCAATTCTTCTTCTTGTAGTATTTTGCCCAAAATCCTTTGCAGTGCTGGTGTTATGGGTGTGAATTCTTTTAGTTTTTATTCATTGTGAAAGATTTTAATTTTATTGTCAAATCTGAAGCTTAATTTTGCTGGATACATTATTCTTTGTTGGAATTCATTATTTTTCAGTGTTTGAAATACATTGTTCCAGGATCTTCTCACTTTCAAAGTTTGTGATGAAAAATCAGTCGTTAATCTAATTGGTTTACCCCTGAATGTAATCCGCCTCCTTTCTCTCGTAGCTTTTAATATTCTCTCCTTGTTTTGTATGTTGGCTATCTTCATAATTATATGTCTTGGAGTTGGTCTATTATGGTTTTGAATGTTTGGGGTCCTGTAGGCTTCAAGGATTTAGCAATCCATTCCATCTTTCATCTCTGGGAAGTTTTCTAGAATTATTTCATTTAATATGTTGTCCATTCTTTCGGTTTGAATCTCTATGGCTTCTTCTATCCCGATGACTGTGAAATTTGTTTTTTTATGACATCCCATATCTTTTGAATAGACTGCTCTTGGGACTTAAGCATCTTTTCTGTGTTGACTATATTCTTTTCAAGTTGATAAACGTTGTCGTCATTATCTGATGTTCTGACTTCTATTTGATCTAGTCTATTTGTAATATTCTCTTTTGAGTTTTAATTAATAGTTTCCTGCATTTCTAGGATTACTGTTTGATTTTTTTTTAAGATCTCTATCTCCTGGTAAAGCTTGTTCTTTGCCATTTGAATTTGTTTAATTCATTTTCAAAATATACTTTTATTGCTAGGACTTGCTGATTCATGTATTCTCTAATATCCCTTTCCATCTGAGTTAGGTAAGCCTTGAGTTTTTTTCCCTATCCCTGTTTCTGATGATTCTAGGTCCTCCTGTAGAATTAAGTTGTCCTGCATTGTTTGTACACATTTTTTTCCTTTGTTTTTTCATGATGTTCACATTGTTTTCCATCTCTATTTGATTGCTGTTTTTCTGCTCTATTCTATAGATTTGTTTTGGTTTAATATATCTGTTGTCTCTCCTTTGTGTTGGTAGACTATGCCTGCTAAAGTGAATTCTGCTTGGAAGGAATTGCGATGGCCGAGCTCCAGTGATGTCACCTGTCTGCTATGGCGGGCCCCAGGCTCCTTGCCAGGGTGTTCAAATGGGAGTGGGCTGGGACTGATCTATCTCTGTTTGTTTTCAACTCCCGGTCGCCGGCGGGCGGGCGGTCTCCAGCTGTCCAGTCACACAGTCAGCGGGTGGGCTGTCACTGGTGGGCGGGAGATCTCTAGCCACCCAGTTGCACGTGCAGCCAGCGGGCGATTGGTCGCTGTTAGGCAGGCGGGCACCAGCCACCCAGTCGCACCAGCAGCGGGCTGTTTGTGACCAGTGGGCGGGCGTTCTCCAGCCGCCCAGTTATCTCCTGCTAGTCCTGGTTTCTCGTGATAGACCAGATTTCCCCTGAGTGATGCCTCTCGGCAGCTCATACTGTCCTATGGGCCTGCCGTTTCTTGGGTGTGGATGGTGTCTATGGGGAACCCCGGCACTCTATTGTTTTGATTTTTTCCTCTTTCCCCTCTCCCAGCTCTGGCTAGACAGGTTTCGGTTTCGCCTCTGATGGGAGGGGAAGTTGAAGGTCAGGTGCCTCTAGTTTTCCGGATGTCTTTATGCAGGCTCTCTCTGATAATCTCTCCAATGGAAAGCCTAAGAGAGATTTTATGTGAATTTCCTGCTGTATGGGAGATGAGCTGAGTAACACAAACCTGTTTTATTGTTGCAATCTGTTGGAGAGTGGCGGTGGTTACTTCTGCTCTCCAAGATGGTGGCCGTTGGTTTCCTTGGTGGAGTTTTTATTGTGGGGGGATAGAACTGTAGCACTTCCTTCCCCGTCTGAAATCCCAAACTCAGCCCGGGGCTCAGTTGGAGGTCAGCCAGCAGGATTCCACAGAATCTGCAGCAACGTTTCTCCCTGCCGGCTGGTCGCTTCTAGGTGGTGCCCTGCTGTCTCTAGCCACGGGGCAGGCCACACAGATTTGTCAGCCCAGATCTCCGGTCGCACATTTGGCTCGTGTTTGAGACTCAATTACCGGACCTCATTGGTGGAAATCATTCTTCTAGGTTTCGGTGGACACCCATTTTTCTGTAAGATCCTAACAAGATAATTTTTTGTCGTTCTAACTCGTTATTCACCTGTGAAGTGGCGCAGTTCACAGGGTGTGAGTGGCAGATTCAGAGACATCCCTTCATCCTGACCAGGTTGTTTGCCATGGAAGATGACTTTTGCTGTCTCAGGTCCTTCATAGCTGCCTACATCTTCTCCATGGCTTATTTCTCCATGGACCTTTGAGGTTCTCAGCAGGTGAAAGATCCCCTACATTCCTGTATTATAAGACCAACTCTGTCCGTGCTCTTCTTTAAAGTTAGATTGAGGGAACACTGTAGGGTTAGGGTTAATAACATGTTTGATTTGGGTTAGGAATCATTCTGTTTATGAATAATTCTATTGAGAAGCTGCGATATGTATAAGAATATATAGTTGAAATATATGTAGGAAAACAGAAATCTAAGTAAGATTTGAATCCCAGAATGGCATTGGGCCCTTAATTGGGATACTTAGCGTTGAATTACGTTCTTCACAGATGTCTCAGGTAAATTGATATACAATGTCATAGGACCCTGTACCTTGGAAGATTGAATGTAGATGAGAACATCCATTTAAAAAGGTATAGTTGTTATTGAATGGTTAATTAAATAGGTACTTGTCACTTCCTGTTTTTCTCTATGCTTAACAAAACACTGTTGAAATCTTGAGAACTGTTTGCTAATCTTGTTCCCAGAATGTGCTGTCCCCAGTTTTCAAACTGCAGAATTTACTCTCTCACCTGGTTGCATGCAAACTGCCCACTCCCACTGACCCATCAATAAACTTCTTTCCTTGCCCTCGGCAAGGAAAGTATATAAGCTCTGCTCAAGCTCTTCTCAGGGCTCTCTGCTGTATTCAAGTGAGCTCTGAGCCCCAGCATGCTGGAACTCCAATAAACCCTTTGCTGTTTCATGAGTCAGTTTCTTGGTGGTCTCTTCCTCCAATGCACGCCCGACCTTTACACATGATGTTTCCACTGATATCTGGCAGCGGCGGATGAGAGACCCCAACGGGCTACTCTTGGGGTAAGTAAGTCTCCTATTCCTGGTTTCAGGTTTCAGGTTAGGACTTGGAAAAATGGCTATTGATGAAGAATGTGAGCTCTCTCCGACAGTGGCTGACAGACGTGACACAGAGCCACAGGCCACGTTCCTGGAGGACGCTCCAGAGGACTTGGGAAATTTAGTTATAATAGATTCCTCGACTCAGTGATATTTTGTTTTGGATTCGGTATTGCCAGCCCATTGGTTATTGCCGGCTACTCAGTCCTGATCTCAGTGTTGGACGTCCATTGCCTGTCTTTATTGTCTTGTCTTGTCTGTTTCATGTGTCCTTGCTTTCACTGTTTGTGGATCTTTCATTATGGGACAGAGCACTTCAATGCTAGATCTCAGTTTAAAGGGCGACTCTTATGCGTGGTCTCATAAAATCCCAACACAATTAATGGCAATACTTCTCTGAGCTCAGTTCCAGAACTCAGTCTCTAAGGGGAATCACACCAGAGTTCAAGCCCAGGTGGACCCAGTCATCTCTTCCAAATGCCACACAAATGACCACAATTAAAACCAAAACACTCCCCAATGGCCCTCATCTTCTTCCATATAGACACTCATCATAACCTCTGGCTGGACGTTTCAATGAGGGGCATAGCCCAAGACAGTGTCCAAAACATGCTCCCTTGCCGCTAATTTGCCTAAAGTCAGGGTGGCCTGGAAACCCTTCCAGTGAACCAGGATTGATCAAATACGCCTGCCATTAATACTGATCTTCTTCTGCAATTTGAGGCCTACTGACTGTCAGGTGTAGATTCTTTATGTGAATTTCAGTCATAAGAAAACCCAAACACATCTGCAGTGCTTTGAAAAACTCATTTGACCCAAAGGATCCCAATTCTCACTTGATGGACGTCAAGAACCTAACAGAGGAAGGAGAGAAACTTCACCCACAATGACTGCTCTTTTGGCCATTTTGGTTTTGGATGCACACATGGGATCTTTCTTTAGATCTATCAGTTGCAGAGAATCTAAGACAAAGCCTCACACAGGGCATAGAGTTGGATTCAGACTCATCCATTTCCAAAGCAATTAAGCAAAGAGCCACAGGTTATGCCCATTCATTTCCATCTGAAAACTGTTTTCTTCAGGCTTCACAAAGGGGTGGTCCGAAACAAAGAACTTCTTGACATTCAAGGCAACAGAACATTATGTAAGCAAAAGGCTCAAAGAAGGGTTTCTCCACTGAGAGTTTACTGGTCACACTGATATCTGTGTTTTCTGAGATGCTCGCCATTCCCTTCATCTATCCAGTACATGGCCATGTCACAGAGCTTGGAGGTGGTACATATCTTGGACACAAAACCATGAGCCTATTCTGGAGATTGGCCAGAATTCAGAAAGAAAATTGGAAATTACTAAGATCGTTGGTGTTGCCCATCCTTAAGGAAAGCTGAAATCCATTCATTAATTGGGCAGGATGAATGCTGGGAAGCTTTCTACAAGACAGGACAAATCCATTGATGCATTCTCTTTTCTAATGTCTACAACCACGGACATAGTGGGATACACAGACATAGAAACACTCGCCTTGTCAAACGTCTTACTAGAAAAAGTTCAACCCAAAAAAACAAACCACCTTTCCTACCTATTCTCAGAACATGAGACAAAATCATAAACCCAAAACCACACCCATATTGGCACCTCCTTCCCCCAAGTAGGTCTGTGACTCTAGGGAGTGTCCTCTGACTGGTGGGCCATACAATTTTCCCCTGAAAAGTCCTGTCCTGTCTCAGGTCTGTTCTCCTTGACCTACTCTGTTAAGTTGAAAGAAGCTAGTGTTTAGCCACTACCTGCTTTCTCAGGAAAGGCCCTTCTTCAGAGCTCTCCTTGCTTTTGCCATCCTAACATCAGTAGGTACAAAGAAAGACTGACTCTGTCCTTGGTAAATCCAAACAAGTGAGCCCATTGGGACTGGGACTGGGACTGGCTCTATGTGCCTGGTTTCCAGTATCCCAAGTTCAGAGAGATCCATCACCAAGAAAGTGAGGTGAGGTCACTCCCTTCAGGAACTGAATAAATTCACTGCCTTGTAAACCATTTTGTCCTAATAGTTGCTTCCAAGTGTCCCATTAGATGGAGGCTTCCCCTACTTCATTTGAAACTTTCACAAGTTAGAATGGTATGTCAACCTTAGGAACCCGGGAATAGCTATCCACACAGGCCTGGTTTGGTCAATCTCCTCTACATTAAGAAGAGAGAGGCTGATTCAGACACATCCCTTCATCCTGACCAGGGTGATTGCCATGGAAGATGACTTTTGCTCTCGCAGATCCTTCATAGCTGACTATATCTTCTCCAGGATTCATTTCTGCATGGACTTTAGAGGTTCTCAGCAGGTGGAAGATCCCCTACATTCCTGTATTGTAAGACCAACTCTGTCCCTGCTTTTCTTTAAATTTAGGTTGATAGAACAGTGTATTCTTAGGGCTAATAAAATGTTTGATTTGAGTTAGGAATAATCCTGCAGGATGAATAATGGTATTGGGAACCTGAGATATTTATAAAAATATAGAGGTTAAATATATGAATGAAAACCGAAATCTAGGTAATTTTGAAGCCCAGAAGGGCATTGGGCCCTTGATTGGGATACTTAACTTTGATTTACATTGTGTACAGATGTCTCAGATAAATAGATATACAATGGCATCGGATCTTGTAGCTTGGATGATTGAATGTTGAAGAGAACATCCAGTCAAAAACGGATAGTAGGTAGAATTAGGTACAGAGTTGGTTTAGGAAGAAGAGTGAGTATAGGATTTGGAACAAAAGTTCTGGAGCATTAGGGTTGTGGTTAGAGAGTGAAAGTGAACATAAGTTCATGTGAAGGGTCAGTCACAATGGTGAACTGGTGAAAATATGCAGGAAACCACATATCTTTAGAGACATTATGAAATCAGGCAAAGTATAAAGTGAGTGATATGATTATGCATTTTCAACAGGGTTGAGTTTGAATATATAATCTTAGGAAGAAACAAATTTCCCCTTCCTCTCCTGTTTTCTCTTTTCTTTCCACTATACAAAGTCTAATCTGGGACAGAAAAGATCCGTCCTTTATAGGGCATATCAGGACATATACAGGATTGCCTGGAGCCCTTAGTTTGGGTAATGATTTAGCAGATAAAACTACGCATGACATACATATTTTCTCTACAGTAGAAGAAGCTACAAATTTTCATAAAAAATTCCATGTCAATGCTAATACTATACATAAGCGCTTTAAAATAACTAAGGAACAAGCTAGACAAATAATAAAACAATGTCAAAATTGTGTGACCATTTTACCACAAGTTAATCTTGGAGTCAATCCTAGAGGATTGATACCTAACCATATTTGGCAGATGGACGTCACAAACTTGCCAGAATTTGGAAAATTAAAATATTTGCATGTTACAGTTGATACTTCTTCTGAATTTTTGATGGACTCCCTTCATGCCGG
The DNA here is from genome assembly GCF_048772815.1 of Callospermophilus lateralis. Taxonomy (NCBI): domain Eukaryota; kingdom Metazoa; phylum Chordata; class Mammalia; order Rodentia; family Sciuridae; genus Callospermophilus; species Callospermophilus lateralis. The sequence goes on along the minus strand of NW_027511601.1, from coordinate 512,857 downwards.
AGAAAAAAAACTAAAGATGTTATAGCTCATTGCTTACAATATTTTGCCACTGTGGGCATTCCAAAACAGTTAAAAACAGATGTTGCCCCTGGTTATACTTTTACCTCCTTTAAAGAATTTTGCTCATCATTTTGCATTACTCATATAACAGGAATCCCATACAATCCGCAGGGACAAGGCATAGTTAAATGAGCTCATCAAACTATTAAAACGTACTAATTAAACGAAAAAAAAGGAATTGGGAAGGGGTATATATACCCCAAAGATAAAGTTAAAATAACCCTTTTTACTCTAAACTTTGGAAATTTGGATTCATCAGGGCTTAGTCCTGTGGAAAGGCATATGTGTCCAAAAAATGTACATAAGCCCAAGGTACTTTGGAAGGATATTCTAACAGGACAATGGAAATGTCCTGACCCAGTAATTGTCTGGAGTTGGAGGTCTGTTTGTGTGTTTCCACAGGGAGAACAGCAGCCGATTTGGATTCCAGAGAGACTAACTAAAGTGATTTCTAAAGATTAAAAGAATATGATTTGGCTCAAATCCATAACAGCTGATATCCAGAACTCCAGTTTGGCTATTCTTACATCTGTGACAAATCCAGGATGCTTTTTTCAATATCTATTTTATTATTACCCTTTCCCATGTCATGAAGTTCTATTTTGTTTTTTGAGCTCATACAAACCTAGGTTAATGTTTTGCTGATCAGTTCTATTTTTGGACTATAGAGTTTTTAGACATTGCAATGGAGATTTCACCTGTAAAATGTTATAAGGCCTTTACTCTTATGTTATGTGTTGTATGTATTATATTACGTGTGCACACTTGTGTTTTTTGTTATATGTTTGAGTGTACGTATGTCCATATATCATATATGATGAGCGCTCATGAAAAAATGGATCCAAATATATTTTTATACACTTGATGTAAATGTTTTAATTTAAATTGGGTAAACACCTGTTGAGGATTGTTTTAAAATGTGTACAAAAAAGGAGGTTAACAGATCTGTTTGTTTACTTTCACAATTTCTTTTCATTATATTTAATAATTCTCTTCAAGACAATGTAAATTGTTAAGAAAATTGTTTTCTTTTAGTACCTTCTGGAATGTTACATAATTTTTCTTTGGCCATTATTGCCAAAATTCCTATCTTCATCCCAGTGCCTGTAAAGACAAAGATAAAACCAATCTACAGCTTCTGCAATAGCCATCACTGAACTGCTTGCAGAACTTGCCTGGACTATGTATCACCTGTATGCATTGTGAACTCACCTGCATGCATTGTGAACAATATGTTGGTGAATTGACTTGTGGTAGTGTTGGGGTATTTTTGCTGATGATGTCATCGGTGGTACAATTTTTCCAAAAGGAGCCGTCAATTGGCTTGGTGTATCTTCCTCCCTTCTGCTGTCATGGTCGTTCAGCTAAAATTTGGGGGCCAACAGTGGTGAGACAAAGAACCTCACCCCCCGCTGGTACAAAGACCTCTCCACAGGTGTGACTGTATACTGGACCTGTAGCTAGTGACGGGTAAGATCCAATTGCAATGGTACCAATCTAAGACTGGAGGCTGATACCTTGAGGTCAGCTCATTCGATAATGGGTAAGCACCATATGTACTATTGGACAACCTAAGGCAGGCATGGTCCCTAAGCCACATGCTTGTTCTTTAAACAGAGAGGGGGAGGTGTTGAGAGGCACAGCCCAAGGGGCCAAACAAACTTTCAGACTGCCAGCTGATGATTGGCTAACAGCGGCCCCAGCAACATCAAGCTAATTGGCTCCTCTGCGGTGATGCTCATTGGAGATGCTCATTGAGCAGTTTCCCCACCCTTTCAGACTGCAAGCTGATGATTGGCTCACAGCAGCCCCAGCAATATCTAGCTGATTGGCTCCTCTGTGGTAATGCCATTGGGCTGTTTCCCCACCCTTTCAGACAACGGAGCTGCTCACTGTGGGACTTTTTGGGCTCTGCACACACGACCCAGCCAATCGACCTCAAGAGAAGGAGTGTGGAGGTTGAGAGCTTGTGGGAAGCCAGTAGTGGCAGTTGGGCTCTGAGGGTTTTTCCCGAGGAGCTAATTTTTAGTCATGTGTGGTTCTAAAAGTAAGGTTAGTTTCTTTTGACAAGTGGCTCCTGAATTGTGCCCAGCCAGATTGCAGCAATCCTAAAGTGATGGAGAAAAAGAACCCAAACAGAATAGAAATACAAGCAGTTTAGAGAGGCATGGTGTATAGTTGGATTTACCTTTTGCATGATAAAGGGTAGGTGTTATAAATCTAGTCAATTTTAAATTGAAATAGTTCTCCATGTGTTTTATAGTTAACAAAAATGTGAATTCCTATCTCCATTTATCTGTAGCCTATTCAGCACATGTATTTTTGTATGTACATATAGAATCCTACCTGGTATCACATGTACATTTTTGTTAGATGGCTGACTTGGCAGATACAAATTTTTAGAAGAGGTCACTCCTCCTAAACGTTGTTGGAATTGAAAATTAAAACTATGGGTGAGCTTCCTTGTTGAACAATATAATACATAAATCCATGTTCAGTAAAATGAATAGTTTTGGATCTGTGGATGTTATATATTTCATGATGAATTTCGATTGGCATATATATTGCTACCTTTTAATGCCTCTCTCTCTCTCTCTCTCTCTCTCTCTCTCTCTATATATATATATATATATATATATATATATATATATATATATATATATATATATATATATATATATATACATACATATATATACATACATATGTATATACATATATATACATACATATGTATGTGTATATATATATATATATATATATATATATATATATATATACATACACACACACACTCTCCAGATTTTTCAGAATGTAAAATATATGTGTCTTATTATACAATCCCTAAATGCATTCATATTCATGAATGTGGATTTATAACCAAATGTTCACAAAGTTATTTTCAGAAATATTCATCCACCTTAAATACATATTGTATCCTAGTACTGAAATCAAAATTCAGTGAATGGTGCATAGAAGTCCTAATTTTTCTACAGTAACTGACCCACTTTAACATCAATGCAAGTAGATTCCTATGGGACATGATGTGTATTTTGACCTTCATTTTTATTCAACACTGTTACATGACTATTTCTTCAGTTTATGCACATCATAGGATATATATTTCATTCACAATTTTGCAAATTGATAGGCTTTTGTTTCACTTTTAATCACTTCTTGCTTCAGTACACAAGTATTCCTCTATGTTTTTTGACTGGTCTTTTCATGATACTTCATTTTATTTTAGATTTCAATAATCACTTTTAAAGCAAAACTCACACACTCTTCATGATAAACCATAAACCTAATATTACCATTAGATGTATAAATGGTTGTAATGAATGTATGTATCTCAATATAAGATTTCCTGTAAATTTGTAAATATCAATTCAATCCAATATTTAAAGTTGGAACCAGTAATATTATTTATTCACAGTATGGTCTATTCATTCATTTTATCTATATTCCTAGACACAGGGAACACCTATTTGTACACCCTATACTAATTTATACACCTTCAAAATATTGCCCACAGAAATGGTGGAAGAAATACTCATGTCACCTGATCTACAAATGCACTTTATCACAGTAATATTCTGGAAACAAAATGCAAAGTTCACACTTATGACTGTGCCAAAGCCTAAATGGAAAGTGTGCATGGATTACTAACAATATCCATGTCCAGATTGCCTAATTCTCTCAAATGTGAATCCTATTGGTGACTAAATATTTGATTCTTTCTAAGATTTTATACTCAACCTCTACCCTGTTGAAAATGTCTAATCCTATCACTCAATTTATACTTTGCCTGATTTCTTAATATCTCCATTGATATCTGCTTCCCCATATATTTTCCCCAGTTCATCATTGTGTCTGACTCTTCACATGTGGTGACATTTACATTCACTCTCTACCGCAAACCCTATTGCTAAAGAACTTTTTGTCCAAATCCTATACTCACTTTTCTTCCTAAACCTACTGACTATCTTCCTAATCCTACCAACTATGCCTATATGAGTGGATGTTTTCTTCTACATTCAATCATCCAATTTTCAAGGTCCTATGCCCTTGTATATCGATTTATCTGAGACATCTGTTTAGAAGATATTTAAAAGCTAAGTATCCCAATCAAGGGCCCAATGCTCTTCTGGGCTTCAAATCTTACCTAGATTTCTGTTTTTATACTTATATTTCACCTATATATTCTTGTAAATATCACAGGTTCCCAATACCATTATTCATCCAGCAGAATGATTCCTATCCCAAATAAAACCTGTTATTACCCTAACCATACACTGTTCCCTCAATGTAACTTTACAGAATAGCAGGGAAAAAGTTGGTCTTACACTACAGGAATGTAGGGGACCTTCAACCTGCTGAGATCCTCAAAGGACCATGCAGAAATGATTTCTGGAGAAGTTGTAGGCAGCTATGAAGGACCTGAGGGAGGAAAACTTAACTTCCATGGTAAACAACCTGGTCAGAATGAAGGGATGTGTCTTTATCAGCCTCTTTCATCTTAATGTAGAGAAGATTGACCAAACCAGGCCTGTGTGGAGAGCTGTTCTCGGGTGCCTATGGTTGATATACCATTCCAACGTGTGAAAATGTCACAGGAAGTAGGGGCACCCTCCATCTCATGGGACCCTTGGAAGCAACTCTTAGGACAAAGTGGTTGCCAAGGCAGTGACTTCATTCACTTCCTGATTGAGGTTACCTCACATAACGTCCTGGGTGATGGAACTCTCTAAACGTGGGAATCAGAAAGCCAGGCAAGCACAACCAGTCCCAGTCCCAGTCCCAGTGGTCTCAATTTTTTTGGATTTACCAAGGACAGAGTCTGTCTTTCTTGGTACCTACTGATGTGAGGATGGCCAAAAGACAGGAAAGCTAAGAAGAGGGGCCTTTCCTGATAAAGCAGGTAGTAGCTCACCACTGGCTTCTGACAACTTCACACAAAATTCTTCCCTCAATGCAGCACAAAGGTCCCTTTCACTCATGAAGAGGAGGTCCAACCCTCAACTATTCTGTAAAAGAACTTCAGAGAAAGAGGTTAAAGATTCCTGCAAAGCTGTTATGGAGGTTTCTAATATATTTAAGTTTTGGTCTATTTCTGCTTCTAACTGGGTCATTTGTTGTGTCCCATTGACCAGGGCAGTGGTTCCTGTGCCCACCCTTGTGGCAACTCCTATTCTTTATAGGATGGCTAAAGTGAGGGACATATGTTCCCAGTGAAACCGGGTTGTATGTCCCACCTATTCGATCTTCAAATGAACCTGCATCATGATAGAGCATTCTGGGTAACATATGCACCATTACACAATTAATCACATCCGTTTTTTTTCATGAAAACATCAACAATGTTTTAGTATATAGAATTATACTGTTGTAGGGACGGACAAGGCAAGGCACCTAAGATAGCACCAAAGACAGTGAAACAGTCCTATTTGGTTGCACCCAGATTCAGAGGGCATTGCTTCGGTTGTAATCAATTAATCTTCTGAATTCCAAGTTTAGCTAGTTTCAGAATTTTGTACCCAACATGTAAGAGAAGTGGCTCAGAAGATCACACTCTGCAGAAGTTCACAAAAAGCTGTTTTTGTTTCTGTTTTTTTTTTCTCTGTTCTGGGCAAGTTAACTTTTCAAGGACAACTGGGTGGGGGAGAGCTTTTACTTCCCTTTCTTTTTTTCCCCTTGCCAGCTGTTACCATGGAGCCCAGATGGTAACTTCTTTATCTTAGAAATGTTGCCATCTCTGTGAAGCCCCATTTCAAGGCCAGAGGAATTGTTCACATATTTTGTGAAAAACTAGTAAGGGGGTGTCTAGCTTAGGAGTGCTGATTATTTTTAGCCAGTGGCCAAGTGGAACAGGGCAACATTAAAAGAGGAAGGTTATCTACACTGAAATCGTTTATAGGGACTGTTTTGCTGAAAGTCCTAAAGTCAGCCATGGTGAAGACTCCTGGAGAAGGTCAGTGAAAACTTTTCTGTGGGCCTGGTACAGAGGGGGGAGACAGAGAAGTCGGGGCTTAGAGCAGCTTCATGGATCTGAGAATGAGAAAGGAGAGATGTAAAAGAATAATGGGAAAGGGGTTTGGGATATTCCTAGCAACAAAACTTGAGCAGTAGAACAGGTAGAGCAGAGGGGAAGAAGGGAGTGAGTATCCACAAAGCCTGTGAGGGACTTTAAATTTTTAGTAACCTGTTTTCAGTGATGAAAGAGCAACTTTAAAGGCCATTTTCATTACATTTGGATAAGGGTCTGAGGGCTCTCCTCAGCTGGTTTGAGCTATGGGTTAGCTGGAAAGAAGACCTGGTGGGACCCAGTGCAGGCAGTGACAAGAGAAGAGAGGAGTGAGTCGGTGGAGGGGTACCTCAGTACCTGCTTCTCAGCCAGAGGGCAATGGTCTGAGAACCGGTGTTGGTTTGGGTTTTTGATCTAGTAATTGAAGGGAAGAAATCAGGTTGCTGAGTTTGGAGTGACAGCAGATAGTCTGGAGAAGAAGGCTGAGGGTGAGGATCTATTGGAGAAGCATAGTTCAGGATGTGAGCGAAGGAGGGAAAAGGCCTCCACATAGGGGAATCTCCTTTTACCCTTTTGAGCACTTGCAGAAGTTAAAAAGGTCACACAGTATTTGAGGATCTAGAGACCCCTCTGGGGGCCATGGGTTTTGGTTATCTAATTGGTCATATGGCCAATGCTGTGTACAGAATTTGATGAGGAGTTCGGGTTCCATCAGGAAGCCCCTGTATGCTCACATCCCCATGACTTACAGAAGAAATTGGCTTTTCCTCCACACAGCTGTTGCTGTTTGTGGCTTTGAATGTCTGCCCGGCAAACATAGTAATCTAGGCTAGCCAACCTGCACCTGGCTTACCTGTCCCGACATCCATAATGTTTGTTTCCATTATTTATGGTACAAAAGGTATTTAATGGAATTTTAGTGGGATCCTCTTCATTAGGGATATCCTAATAGGAAAGACCTATAGCCAGCTAACAAATGTCTGGGTGGAGAAATGGCCACCAGTTCCCAAAGTGGGCTATATGTGAGATAGATTATACTTCTTCTCCAGTAGGATTTGTGATCAGCCATCGCTGCTGAAAGGGCTGATGAGGGTTAGAACTACTGGTGGTCAAGGAGAGACTCTATAGCTTCATCCACCTGGCGAATACACAATTTGAAAGGGTTACCAGTCTCTTCCAGTTTCCAGGCAGAGTCTGGACAGGGTGCAGGCTTGAGATGAGAGGCCAGGATCCAGGAAGTGATTCTGTCTACCTTTACCACTGTAGTTGTTATAAGTAGAACCTGGTATGGTCCTTTCCAGTGGGGTTCCAGGGATGACACCTGATGTTGTCTTACATAGACAAAGTCTCCTACTTGATATTGATGTGGAGTCCCCTCATCTCCAGGTTGGTAGGCAGTGGCCAGCTGTTTTCACAGGTATCGCTGAGTTCTTTCAACAGCTGTAAGTCTGTCAAGCATGGTGGTGTGGAAGGGATCGTTAGGTCTTAGAGTTGGGTTAGGTCCCTTACTGGAATAGGGGCCCCATAGGGAATTTCATAGTGGGTAAGGTTACACAAAGAAACAGAGAGAGAATTTCTTGCATGAAACATTGCATAAGGCAGAAGCATTGTCCAATCTTTTATGTCGGTCTCTAAGCTTAATTTCATTAAGGTCTCTTTAATGGTTCTATTCATTCATTCTACCTGTCCTGCACTCTGTGGTCTATAAGCACAATGTAATCCCCAGGGTACTGGCTAACCCCTAACGTACCTGGGTCATGAATGCAGGTCCATTATCAGACTCTGTTACCTTAGGCAGGTCGTATCTTGGAAAAAAATCTTCCAGGATCTTCTTGACCACCATTTGTGCTGTTTCTTTCTTTCTTTCTTTCTTTTTTTTTTTGGTGGGGAAGGCTTTAATCCATCCTGAAAATGTATCTACAAAGACTAGGAGATATTTAAGTCCATACTTTGCATGCTTAATTTCAGTAAAGTTCACTTCCCAGAATTGTCCTGGTCTTTTTCCTCCTAGGTGCTTTCCTCCAGGAAGCTTGGAAGGGTAAGCATAAACCAATTGATGGACCCGACAGGCTTTTGTTACCCATTCAGTCCTTTTGCTGTGATTTGGTTAGTGGAAAACTCTGTTCTTGATCCTTCAGGAATGCCTGCAGTTTCTTTGAACAAAGTTGAGTGAGTTGATGTACATTTTCTACTGACATAGTTAGAGCCATGACTATAGGAGTTTTTACTGAAGGATTTAGAAATCCCACTTGGTTGCCTTCAGGGTGAAAAGTTATTTTGGCCCAGAGCTTGGTGAGCAGATCTCTGCCCATAAATGGGGCCAGGCATTCTGTGATTACTAGGAAGGATTGATGGATTTTCCTTTTCCCAGGTCCATGGTCCTCTTAGTTGTCCAAGCCCGATACTTACTGCCATTTGCCCCTTGAACTAGAGACCTTTTGTTTGATAGATGGCCCAATGGGGCCTTAAGGGCTGAGGATATTGCCCCTGTATCCACTTCAAAGTTTACTGGGGTCCCCTACACTTCAAAAGTTACCCTGAGCTCCGGGAGGGGATGATAGGGCCGACTTTTGGAGTCATCCTCAAGAGTCAGAATGGCTGGCAGGAGTGGCTATCTCTTTCTAGGGAACTCTTTGGCCCAGTGTCCTTTTTTTTACAGTAGGCACAGTGATCTGAGGCAAGGAGTGGCCTCTGGCGTGGGCCCAGGTATCCCTTCCTGTCTCCCTGTTTCTAAATTTCTGGCCTATTTGTTGTTGTGACCAGGACCTTAGTCAGCACCTTAGTCTGTCTTTTGTTTCTTTTATCCTCCCTTTGTTCCCTTCTCTTCCTCAGTTTCTCTCTTAAAGTATACCTTCTCGGCTTCTCTGACTAAATCTCTCAAAGTCATATCTTGTAATCCATCTAAGCATTTTAACTTTCTTTTAATATCCGGGGCAGCTTGCCCAATAAAGGCCATTGTGACAGATGACTTTTGATCCTCTGCCTGAGGATTGAAAGGAGTATATCTTCTATATGCCTCCATAATTCTCTCTAGAAACATAGAGAGAGGTTCTTCAGGCCCTTGAATAATCTCTCTTACCTTGGCCTAATTAGTTGGTCGCCTAGCGGCCGCACGGGAACCCACTATTAGAGCCCAGTGATAAGTGAACAGATGCTCCCTACCTTCAAAGATTTGGGGGCCACAGTTTGGTTGGTTCAAAGGAAAGCTGGCTTTGATTATCTTGGGAAGTTGTGTCAGTCACGCATCTGGTCAGAGGATATTTTTTTCCAGCTTCCAGGAGTATTCTATTTTGATCCCCTGTCATGAAGACAGTCCCTATGAGTTGTTGGCAGTCATCTCAAGTAGGCTAGTGTGAAAACATCAATGACTCAACCAGACCTGTGTGCCAGGTGGGGTGCTCAGAAAAAGGGGGATTGTTATATTTCCAATTATGTACGTCTGAAGAGGAGAATGGCCAAAACTGGTAGGCTTGCATTTTTTCCCCCATGGCCGTCGTCAATCTTTGGCCCATAGGGATGGAGGGGGAGCATCATGAGAGTTCCAGTGTTTTCAACTATTCACTGCTGGCGAGTTCCTATAGCCGGGCCAGCTTCCTCAAGGGAAGGAAGGGCTGTGTGTGCCACTGGGGAGCTATCTGGAGGGTGCTGTGCTCCTCCAATTGCAGAGAGGCTGAGTCAGCAGCAGGGGAATCACTTAGAGGGTGTTGGGGATTGGGGGAAGAGGGCAGGGGATAAGGAGGGGGAGGAGAATCCAGTAGAGTCAAATCTTTTGACTCAGGGAGAACAGAGGGTGGAGAAGGAAGAAGAGCAGAGGGTTTGAGAGATCATGGGGGAAGGAGTAGGAGCAGGGGCAGCGGCAAGGAAAGGCTTCACCCATGGAGGAGGAGATTTGCAGAGGTCCTGCAAAGTTAAGATATATGGCGGAATGATCCAGATGGCTATGTGGCCCTGGCTAAAAGACAATATCTCTAACTTTTTAAATTAGTGGGAAGTAGAAAGATCCTTCTAGAGGCCATCCAACTCGAAAGGTGGGTCATTCTGAGGCACAGAGCGTCTTCCAGGTCCAGTGTTTTACTAAATAAAAAAGATTCTGAGCCCTTATGTGGACTTTGGGCCAGTGATCAATGGTCAGGGACAGAGGCATTGAAGTGCTCTGTCCCATAATGAAAGATACACAAATAGTGAAAGCCACGACACATGGGGTCTCACATTCGTCGCTGCTGGATTTCAGTGGAACCTCCATATGAAAAGGTCGGGCAAGCCTTGGAGGAAGAGACCACAAAGAGATTGTCACATGCAACAGCAAAGGGTTTATTGGGGGTCCAGCATGCTGGGGCTCAGAGCTCAATTGAAAAGAGATGAGAGCCCTGAGAACACCTTAAGCAGAGTTTATATAATTTTCTTGGAGAGGGCACGGAGGAAAGTTTATTGATGGGTCTGGGTGAGTGGGCAGTGTGCGTGCACACGGGTGAGGGAGTACATTCTGCAGTTTGGCAGTTGGGGAGAGCACATTCTGGGAACAAGATTAGCAAAGAGTTCTCAAGATTTCAAAAGTGTTTTGTTAAGCATACAGAGAAACAGGAAGTGACAAGTACCTATTTTATTAACCTTTCACTACCGACTATCCCTTTTTGACTGGATGTTCTCTTCTACATTCAATCATCCAAGGTACAAGGTCCTAGGCCATTGAATATTGATTAATCTGACACATCTGTGCAGAACCTAATTCAAAGCTAAGTATCCCAATCAAGGGCCCAATTCTCTTCTGGGCTTCAAAACTTACCTAGATTTCTGTTTTCATACATGTATTTCACCTATATATTCTCATACATATCACAGGTTCCCAATACCATTATTCATCCAGCAGAATGATTCCTAACCCAAATCGAAAATGTTATTAACACTAACCGTACACTTTCCCCTCAATCTAACATTACAGAGAGGAGGGACAGAGTTAGTCTTACAATACAGGAATATAGTGGATCTTCCACCTGCTGAGAACCTCAAAGGTCCATGCAGAAATGTCCTCTGGAGAAGACGTAGGCAGCTATGAAGGACCTGGGAGAGTAAAAGTCATCTTACATGACAAACAACCTGGCCAGGATGAAGGGTTGTGTCCAAATCAGCCTCTCTCGTCCTAATGTAGAGAAGATGGACCAAACCAGGCCTCTGTGGAGAGCTGTTCCCAGGTTCCTATGGTTGATATACCAATGTAACTTGTGAAAGTGTCACAGGAAGTTGGGGCAGCCACCATCTCATGTGACCCTTGGAAGAAACTGTTAGGACAAAGTGGTTGCCAAGCCAGTGAACTCATTCAGTTCCTGAAGGAAGTGACCTCACCTCACTTCCGTGGTGATGGAACTCTCTGAACATGGGATCCAGGAAGCCAGGCATCCAAGCCAGTCTCAGTCACAGTCCCTGTGGGCTCACTTGTTTGGATTTACCAAGGACTGAGTCAATCTTTCTTGGTACCTACTGATGTGAGAATGGCCAAATACCAGAAAAGCTCTGAAGAGGGGCCATTCCTGAGAAAGCAGGTAGTGGCTCACCACTAGCTCCTGACAACTTCACAGAGTTGACCAAGGAGACCAGATCTGATAAAGGACAGGCCATTTTGGGAGAACATAGTATGGTCCAGAAGTCAGAGGACACTCTGGATAGTCACAGACCTACTTGAGGGAAGCAGGTGCCTTTTTGGGTGTTGGTGTGGGTTTGTGGTTTTGTCTCATGTTCTGAGAATAGGTAGGAAAGACGGTTTTGTGGTTTGGAGTGAAATGTTTCTACTAAATCGTTTCACAGGGCGTGTGTTTCTATGTCTGTGTATCTCACTGTGTCCGTGGTTGTAGACATTAGAAAAAAAGAATGCATCAATGGATGTGTCCTGTCTATTAGAAAGCTTCTGAGCATTCATCCTGCCCAATTAATGAATGGACCAGGGCTTGCATAATCAATGGGTAACACCTGCTATCTTCCTAAGTTCCAGTTTTCTTCCTGAATTCTGGCCACTCTCCAGAATAGGCTCATGGTTTTGTGTCCAAGATATGTACCACCACCAAGCTCTGTCACATGGCCCTATACTGGATAGCTGAAGGGAATGGCGAGCATCTCAGAAAACTCAGATATCAGTGTGACTACTAACATCTCAGTGGAGAAATCGTGGTTGGGCCTTTTGCTTAACAATTGTTCTTTTCCCCTGAGTCAGGAAGGACTTTGCCTCAGGCCAACCCGTTTGTGAAGCCTGAAGAAAACCGTTTTCAAATGGAAATGAATGGGCATCACCTGTGTCTCTTTGCTTAATTGCTTTGGAAAGGGATGTGTCTGAATCAGGCTCTTGGCCCAGTGTGAGGCTGTGGCTTAGATTGTCAGCACCTGATGGATGTAAAGAAAGATCCCATGTATGCATCCAACACCAAAATGCCCAACAGAGCAGTCATTGTGGGTGAATTCTCTTGTCTTTCTCTGTAAGTTTCCTGACCTCCATCAAGTGAGAATAAGGATCCTTTGGGCCTATTGAGTTCTTTAAAGCCCTGCAGAGGCTAGCCCATTGGTGCTTAAGTTTTATCATGACTCCAATACACATAAATAATCTAAATCCCACAGTCAGTAGGCCTCAAATTGGAGAAGTGGAGCAGTATTAAATGCAGGCCTATTGGATCACTCCTGTTTCACAGGAAGGGTGTCAAGGCCACTCAAACTTTAGGCAAACGAGGGGCAAGGGAGCTTATTTTGGATACTGTCTTGTACTGTGCTCCTCATGGAAACCTCTAGCAAGAGGTTATGTTCAGTGTCTATATGAAATAAAATGAGGGCCATGTGGGATTTTTTTTGGTTTCAATTGTTTTCATTTGTGTGGCGGTTGGAAGAGGTGACTGGGTCCACCTGGGCTTGAACAGTGGCGTGATTCCCCTTAGAGAGTGAGTTCTGAAACTGACCTCAGAGAAGTATTGCCATGACTTGTGTTGGGATTTTAGGAGGACACGCATGAGAGTCGCCCATGGAAACTGAGATATAGACCCAGGGTACCTTTCCACAGAGCACTGGGAATCTCAGCCAGGATATCACATGATTTTATTCTTAAAGGCATGTCAGCCATAGTTGAGAATCAAAACAAACATGGACCTCACATTGTAGACCTCAATGAGCCTGGCTTCATGTGACCTTTAGGCCACTCTTTGGAAAGTCTTGCCTGTGAGAGTTCTCGATAGCCTTCATTGAAATGAGCATCCTCACCATTTAATGGTTCCCGAATGAATTAAAACCCACAGTGCCTCCAACTTCATCCTTGAAAAATGCCTAGATAAATACCATGAAATTTTTGAATTTCCCATGACCTGGTCGCACTGGGAACATTTGGATGTCCTACATCATTCATGAATCTATCAGGCAGTGCCTTGATTGACTGGGATTCATAAAAAAGGTGTAGAACAGATATACCAGTAAGTTGGAGCCTACTGAGTGGTGGGCCTAGAGCAGAGGTGGGAAGGTGTATGATAAAACATCTTTGTGAGGCCATGTCAATCTGCCATTAGCTTCCAAATTGCTTGTGACTGACATGGTGCAGCCAGCAGAATGTTCAATGAAATGGCATATTGTTATATGGAGAGGTTTCAGGGCAATGTTCAGAACCAGGTTTCTATGGACAAGGGGTCAAGCTATGAGGGATAGAAGCCTGCTTGGTGCATTCTCCTGAGAACCCTGACCCACCGCACAAGACAGAACTCCCTCCACCACTGTGTCCCATTTGAACTCCTTGTATATCGTGAAGCAAATACCAAAGTCCCAGTGCAGCAGCAAGAAACACCATGAAAATTGGAGGATGACCAAATGGCTTCACAGTCCCCCAGGGAGACACTTAGCCCACAATGGCCACAGTTTACCTACAAAGACAGAATTCAGCACTGCTACCTCATGTACATTGGAAAATAAGAATCCATGTCCTCCAGGTCACATAGATGCAGACCCAGCTTTGATGGTCTCACTAGAAAGAAATCAAAAGCTCCTGAAAACAATATATATTTCAAGTGCCCAACCACATAGGCAGTTTCCCAAGAAGTCTTTAGGGCACCAGAGCTCCACATTTGAGAAATGTTTACCGTGTCCCTTACTTTGGGAAACTCCTCTAACACCTCCAAGGTTGTGAACTCCTGAGCATATTCCATTCCAGATATGTATTCACAGATTTTCTAACTCTTCTTCTCTAATTCTGTATTACTTGGGGCGGAGTTAATTACAATAAATTTTTCTGGAAGAGAATGGGAAGATTTTTGTGTAGCACATATTTGCATACACATTGTGTTCATTTTCCAATTTTCCATTCGAAATACTGATTCCCTGACACTAACCCATAGCTTGCTAGACTCTGACTACTAATCCTAATGTGATGGAGAAAAATAACTCAAACAGAATAGAAATACAAGCAGTTCAGAGGAGGGGTGGTGTATAGTTGGGCTTGCCTTTTGCAATATATAGGTTTGGAGTTATAAATCTAGTCAATTTTTAATTGAAGTAGTTCACCGTGTGTTTTTAAAGTTAACAAATATGTGAATTCCTGTCTCCCTTTCTCTGTAGCCTATTAAGCACATGTATTTGTATATGCACATATTGAATCCTACTGGCATCACACGTACATACTTGTGAGGTGGCCAACTTGACAGATACAAATTGTGGAACAGAAAATTCAACCTATGGGGGAGCTTCCTAGTTGAACAACATTATATATAAATTCATGTTCAGTAAAATAAATATTTTTGGATATGTGGATCATATAAATTTCACGATGAATTTTGATTGGCATATATATTGCTACTTTTTAATTGCTCTGTGTGGGTTTTGTGTGTGTGTATATATATATATATATATATATATATATATATATATATATATATATATATATATATATATTCTCCAGATTTTTCAAAATGTAAAATATATGTGTCTTATTATACACTCCTAAATTCATTAATGTTCATATATTTGGATTTCTAATCAACTTTTCACAAGATTATTCTCAGAAATATTCATCCACCTGAACTACATATCTGTTTCCTAGTACTGAAAACTAAATTCAGTGAATGGTATATACAAATGCTTATATTTCTACAGTAACTTACCCAGTTTAACATCGGTGCAAGTAGATTCCTATGTTCCATGATGTCTATTTTGACGTTCATTTTTATTCAACACTGGTATATTAGTTTTCTTCATTTTATGCACATCATACGATATATATTTCTTCCACAATTTAGCAAATTTATAGGCATTTGTTTCACTTTCAATCACTTCCTGCTTCAGAACACATGTATTCCTCCAGCTTTCTTGACTGGTTTTTTCATGAGACTTCTTTCTGAACACATTGTTTTCGATTTCCATAATCACTTTTGGGGCAAACTCACACACCCATCATGATAAACCATAACTCTATTATTACCATTAGATGTGTAACTGTTTGGAATGAATGATTGTATATCAACATAAAATTTCTTATGTATTTTCAGATATCAATTCAATCCAATATTAAAAGTGGAACCTGTTATATTATTTATTCACAGTATGGTCTATTAAGGCATCATCTCTATATTCATAGACCCAGGGTCTATGTATTTGTATCCCCAATACTAATTTATAAGTCTTTAAAATATTGCTTTCAGAAATGGTGGAAAAAATACTCTAGTCACCTGATATACATATACATTTCATCACAGTAATATTCCTGACACAAAATGCAAGGGTCACACTTATGACTGTACCAAAGCCTAAATTGAATGTGAGCATGTATTACTAACAACATCCATGTCCTGGCTCCCTAATGCTCTCAAATATTATTCCTATTGGTGACTACATATCTGTTTCTTCCTAAGATTATATATTCAAACTCAACCCTGTTAATAATGTCTTATCCTACCACTCACTTTGTACTTTGCCTGATTTCCTAATGTCTCCATTGATATCTGCTTTCAAATACCTTTTCTCCAGTTCATCATTGGGAATGACCCTTCAAATGTGCTGACATTTACATTTACTCTCTCACCAAAACCTTATGGCTAAAGAACTTTTGGTCCAACTCCTAGACTCACTCAAATGGGTTCTTCAAAGCCCTGCAGAGGGAAGCCCAGAGATTCTTGGGTTTTCTCATGACTCCAATTCACATAAAGTATCTAAACCCCACAGTCAGTAGGCCTCAAATTCGAGAAGCAGAGCAGCATTAATGGCAGGCCTATTTGATCACTCCTGGTTCACAGGAAGGGTGCCCAGGCCACCCTGACTTTAGGCAAATGAGGGGGAAGGGAGCTTATTTTGGACACTGTCTTGGACTGTGTCCCTCATGGAAACCTCTAGCAAGGGATTATGATGAGTGTCTACATGGAAGAAAATGAGGGCCATGTGGGAGTGTTTTGTTTTTAATTGTGGTCACTTGTGTGGCGGTTGGAAGAGATGAATGGGTCCACCTGGGCTTGAACTCTGCTGTGATTCCCCTTAGAAACGGAGTTTTGGAAATGACCTTAGAGATGTATTGCTATGAATTGTGTTAGGATTTTTGGAGGCCAGGCATGAGAGTCGCCCATGCGTGACAATACGCCTCAAATTGGAGAAGCAGAACTTAATGTTCAAATCATTTACTCACCCTTCTTTTTAATCCTACCGTCTATCTTCCTAATCCCAGATAAATACCATGATATATTTGAAATTCCTATGACCAGGTGGCACTGGAGAATCTTTGGATGTCCTGTTTCTGATCATGAGTGTACCAGACAGTGGCTTAATTGACTTGGTTTTATGAAAATGGTGTAGAACAGAGATGCCAGTAAGTTGGAGCCTGCTGAGTAGTGGGCCTAGAGCAGTGGTGTGCAGATGTGTGATAAAATATCTGTGGTGGAGTCATGTGGATCTTCCATTGGCTTCCAAATGGCTTGTGACTGAAATAGTGTAGCCAGCAGACCCTTATATGTAAAGGCATCTCGTTATATGGAGAGGTTTAACGTCAATTTTAAGAAACAGGTTGCTATGGTCAAGGGGACAAGCTATGTTGGATAGAAGACTTGTTGGTGCATTCTCCTGGAGAACCTGACCCACCACACATGACAGAACTCACTCTAGCATTTTGTCCCAGTTGAACTCATTGTATTTCATTAAGTAAATACCATACTCCCAGTGCAGCAGCAAGAAACACCACAAAAAGTGGAGAATGACCAAATGGCTTCACAGTCCACATGGGGAGACACTTAGACCCGAGTGGCCACAGTTTACCTACAAAGAGAGAAATCAGCACTGCTCCCTTATGTTCATTAAAAAAAAAAGAAACCATGTTCTCCAGGTCACATAGATGCAGACCCATCTTTGATGGTCTCACTACAAATGAAGCTAAAGCTCCTGACAACAACATATATTTCAAGTGCCCGAACTCAGAGACAGTTTCTCAAGAAGTTTTTAGGCCAGCAGAGCTCCATGTTTGTGGAGTGTTTACACTGACCCTAACTTTTGGAAACTCCTCTACCACCTCCAAGGTTGTGAACTCCTGATTATGTTCCATTCCATACATGTATTCACAGATTTTCTAACTCTTCTCCTCTAATTGTGTCTTATTTGGGGTGAAGGTAATGGCAATTCATTGTTCTGGATGAGAGTGGGAATATTTTTGTGTGGCACATATTTGCATACACATTGGATTCATTTTCTTATTTTCCAATCAAAATACTGAAACCATGACACTAACCCATACCCTACTAGACTCTGACTACTAATCCTAATATGATGGAGGAAAAATAACCAAAACAAAATAGAAATACATGCAGTTCAGTGGAGGCATGGTGTATATTTGGACTTGCCTTTTACATGATAAAGGGTAGGTGTTATAAATCTAGTCAATTTTTGGTTAAAATAATTCTACATGTGTTTTTAAAATTAACTAATATGTGAATTCCTGTCTCCCTTTCTCTATAGACTATTCAGCACATGTATATTTATATGCACATATAGAATCCTACCTGGTATCACAGGTTAATTTTTTTGTGTTGTCTGACTTGGAAGATACAAATTGTGAGAAGAGATCCCTCCTCCTAAACGCTGTTGAAACTGAAAATTCAACCTATGGGTGAGCTTCCTAATAGAAAAACATTATACAAAAATCCATGTTCAGTAAAATAATTATTTTTGCATATGTGAATTATATATATTCAATGATGAATTTCGATTAGCATATGTATTGCTACTTTTTATAGTCTGTGTGTATGTTTTGTGTATATATATATATATATATATATATATATATATATATATACTCTCCAGATTTTTCAAAATATGAAATATATGTGTCTTATATATACTCCCTAAATTTATTCATGTTGATGTATTTAGATTTATAATCGATTTTTCACAAGATTATTCTCAGAATTATTCATCAACTTGAAATATATATTTGTTTCCTAGTACTGAAAACTGACTTCAGTGAAAGCTGCACACAAATCCTAATATTTCTAGAGTAACTGACCCAGTTTAATATCAACGCAAGTAGACTCCTATGGGACATGACATATAATTTGATGT
This sequence comes from Callospermophilus lateralis, assembly GCF_048772815.1. NCBI lineage: Eukaryota > Metazoa > Chordata > Mammalia > Rodentia > Sciuridae > Callospermophilus > Callospermophilus lateralis. The sequence continues at coordinate 494,232 of NW_027511601.1, read as the reverse complement.
TCATTTTTATTCAACAATGGTACATTACTATTTCTGCAGCTTATGCACATCGTAGGATATATATTTTATCCACAAGTTCACAAAATTTAGACATTTGTTTCAATGTCAATCACTTCCTGCTTCAGAACACAAGTATTCCTCCATGTTTCTTGACTGGTCTTTTCATGAGACTTCTTTCCAAAAATATTATATTTGACTTCCATAATCAGTTTGAAGCAAAACTCACACACACTTCAGGATAAACCACAACCCTAATATTACCATTAGATGTATTACTGGTTGAAATGAATGTATGTATATCAATATAAGATTTCCTGAATATTTTTAGATATCAATTTAATCCATTATTTAAAGTTGGAACAAGTAATATTATTTATTCACACTACGCTCTATTCATGCATTATCTCTATATTCATAGACACAGGGTACATCTATTTTTACCCACAATACTAATTTATACATCTTCAAAATATGGCTCCAAGAAATGGTGGAAGAAATACTCATGTTACCTGATCCACATATACATTTTATCACAGTAATATTCTGGTCAGAAAATGCAAACATCACACTTATGATTGTACCAAAGTCTAAATGGAAAATGAACATGGATTACTAAAAACATCCATGTCCAGGCTGCCTAATGCTCCCACTTGTCAATCTTTTTGGGGACTACATATTTGTTTTTTTCCTAAGATTATATATTGAAACTCAATCATATTGAAAATGTCTAATCCAATCACTCACTTTACACTTTGCATGATTTCCTAATGTCTCTATGGATATCTGCTTTCCTACATATTTTCCCCAGTTCATCATTGTGACTGATTCTTCACACGTTCTGACATTCATATTCACTCTCTACCCGAAACCCTATTGCTAAAGAATTTTTGGTCCAAAACTTATACTCACTCTTCTTTTTAAACTTACAAACTGTCTTCCTAATACTACCAACTATCCCTTTTATCCTGGATGTTCTCTTCGACATTCAATCATCCAAGGTACAAGGTCCTATAACATTGTATATCAATTTATCTGAGACATCTGTGCAGAACATAATTCAAAGCTAAGTATCCCAATGAAGGTCCCAATGTCCTTCTGGGCTTCAACTCATACCTAGATTTCTGTTTCCATACTTATATTTTACCTATATATTCTTGTAAATATCGCAGGTTCCCAATACCATTATTCATCCAACAGAATGACTCCTCCCCAAAATCGAACCTGTTATTAATCCTAACCATACACTGTTCCCTCAATCTACCTTTACAGAAGAGCAGGGACAGAGTTTGTCTTACAATACAGGAATGTAGGGGATCTTCCACCTGCTTAGAAACTCAATGGTCCAAGCAGAAATGATCCCTGGAGAAGTATTAGGCAGCTATGTAGGACCTGAGAGAGCAAAAGTCATCTTCCATGGCAAACAACCTTGTCAGGATGAAGGGTTGTGTCTGAATCATCCTCTCTATTCTTAATGGAGAGAATATGGACCAAACCAGGACAATGTGGAGAGCTGTTTCTGGTTCCATATGGTTGATATACCATTCTAACTAGTGAAAGTGTCAGAGGAAGTAGGGTATCCTCCATCTCATGGGACCCTTGGAAGCAACTGTTATAACAAAGTGGTTGCCAAGGCAGTGAACTCATTAAATTCTTGAAATAAGTGACCTACCTCACTTCCTTGGTGATGGAACTCTCTGAATTTGGGATCCAGGAAGCCAGGCACACAGAGCCAGTCCCAGTCTCAGTCCCAGTGGGCTCACATGTTTGGATTTACCAAGGACAGAGTCTGTCTTTTTTGGTACCTACTGATGTGAGGATGGCCAAATGCGAGGAGAGTTCTGAAGACGGGCCTTCCCTGAGAAAGCATGTAGTGGTCAGAACAGGCTCCTGACAACTTCACAGTGTTTGACAAGGAGACCAGATCTAAGACAAGACAGGCCTTTTCGGAGGAACATAAAATGGCCCGCCAGTCAAAGGACACTCTGGATAGTCACAGACTTACTTGGGGGAAGGAGGTGCCTTTTTGAGTGTGTGTGTGAGTTTGTGGTTTTGTCTCATGTTCTGAGAATAGGTAGGAAAGGCGGTGTGTTTGGTTTGGAGTGGACTATTTCTAGAAAGAACTTTGACAAGGCAAGTGTTTCTGTGTCTGTGTCTCCCACTGTGTCCATGGTTGTAGACATTAGAAAAGAGAATGCATCAATGGATGTGTCCTGTCTAGTAGAAAGCTTCCCAGCATTCATCCTGTCCATTTTAGTAATGGACTGCAGGTTGCCTTATCGATGGGCAACACCTACTATCTTACTAAGTTTCTGTTTTCTTCCTGAATTTTGGCCACTCTCCAGAATAGGCTCATGGTTTTTTGTCCAAAATATGTACCACCTCCAAACTCTGTGACATGGCTATGTTCTGGATAGCTGGAGGGAATTGGAGCATCTCAGAAAACTCAGATATCAGTGTGACCAGAAAAGCCTCAGTGGAGAAACCCTGTTTTGGGCCTTTTGCTAACCTATTGATCTTTTGCCCTGAATGTCAGGAAGGTCTTTGCCTCAGGCCACCCCTTTGTGAAGCCTGAAGGAAACAGTTTTCAAATGGAAATGAATGGGCATCACCTGTGGCTCTTTGCTTAATTGCTTTGGAAAGCCATGTGTCTGAATCAGCCTCTTGGCCCTGTGAGAGGCTATGGCTTAGATTTTCAGCGCCTGATGGATCTAAAGAAACATCCAATGTGTGCATCCAAAACCAAAATGGCAAAAACATAAGTCATTGTGGATGATGTCTCTTGCCTTCCTCTGTTAGGTTCCTGACCTTCTTCAAGGGAGTATAGGGATTTTTTGGGTCAAATGAGTTCTTCCAAGCTCTTCAGAGGTGCTTGGGTTTAATCATGAATCCAAATCACATAAGGAATTTATACCTGACAGTCAGTAGGCCTCTAATTGGAGAAGTAGAGCAGTATTAGCGGCAGACCTATGTGATCAATCCTAGTTCACAGGAAGGGTGTCCAGGCCACCCTGAGTTTAGGCAAATGAGGGGCAAGGAAGCTTATTTTGGACACTCTCTTGAGCTGCGCCATTCAAGGAATCCTCCAGCCAGAGGTTATGATGAGTGACTCTATGGAAGAAGATGAGGGCCATGTGGGATTGTTTTGGTTTTAATTGTGGTCATTTATGTGGTGGTTGGAAAAGATGACTGGGTGCACCTAGCCTTGAACACTGGTGTGATTCTCCTCAGAGACTGAGTTCTGTAACTGACCTCAGAGTAGTAATTGCTTTGAAAATGGTTGTGTCTTAATTAGCCTCTTGGCCCTGTGTGAGGCTGTGACTTAGATTATCAGCACCAGATGGATCGAAAGAAAGATCCCATGTGTGCATCCAAAACCAAAATGGCCAAAAGAGCTGTCATTGTGGATTAAGTCTCTTGCCTTTCTCTGTAAGGTTCTGAAAGAATAAAAGAAATTGAAATTGAAATTGAAATGTAAAGAACCAGGTTTGTAAACTTTCCAAGCTGCACTTTCCTGTGGCAGTTTAGACAATTCCCGGATCTGCCCAATAGATGTGTGTTGAAATCTTCCCTGACTACCTAGTTACTTAACAACCCTTTCCCAGAATCCCTGCAGCTCAGCAAGTATACATCTCAGGTATTCAACCAATCAGTTTAAATGTATACCCCTTCTTAGGGCTGACCAATCACCCCCTGCCCGAATTGTTCCCGCAAATGAAAGTGCTAATCATGCTTTAGAGTTGTTATTTGATTTTCCCATTGTATATGATGAATTGCTAAAGAAGGCTATGATGTATGTAAAGTCCCTGCCCTCTCTAAAGAATGTATATAAACTCTGCTCAAGTTGTTCTCAGGGCTCTTTGTTCTTTGCTCCTCTAAAGTGAGCTCTGAGCCCCAGCATGCTGGACCCCCAATAAAACCTTTGCTGTTGCATGAGAAAGCCTCTTGGTGGTCTTTTTCTCTGACGTTCGCCCCACCTATTCATCTGGGGGCCCCAGGTGAGATATCTGGCAGCGGCGGACGAAAGACCCCAATGGACTCCTCTCGGGGTAAGTAAGGCACCTCTTTCTGGTTTTGGGTTTCAGGTTATGGATTGGCAAAGTGGCTGTCAGTGAAGAGCAATAGTTCTCTCTGATGGTGGCTGACAGATGTGTCACAGAGCTACAGGCCACGTTCCTGGGGGACACTCCAGAGGACTAGAGAAATCAAGGAATACTAATTTCCTCAACTCGTTTATATTTTGCTTCAGGATTCGGTTCGCCAGCCCATCAGGTTTTGCCGGCTACTCAGTTTTGGTCATTGTTCTGAACTCATGTTGAGTTTACGGGCTGTCTTTATTGTCTAACCCATCAGGTTTTGGCAGTTACTCAGTTCTAATCTTTGTCTTGGACTCATGTTAAACGTTTACTGTTTGTCTTTGTCTGTGTTGCGTTTGTGTCTTCACTGTCCCTGTTTGAGTAACTCTCATTATGGGACAAAGCACTTCCACTTCTCTGTCCCTGACACTTGATCATTGGACTGATGTCCGCTCAAGGGCCCAGAATCTTTCTTTTTCAGTAAAATGCCGTACCTGGCAGATTCTCTGTGCTTCAGAATGGCCCATTCTCGGAGTCAGGTGGCCCCCCAGAAGGATCCTTCTACTTCCCTCTAATCCGAAAAGTCAGAGATATTGTCTTTCAGCCGGGGCCACATGGCCACCCAGATCAACAGCCATATACCCCTTCCCCCAGCATCCTATCATTCAAACCTTCCACTCCTCCCCCTCTTCCTTCCATTCTCCCTGAGTCACAAGACTGGACACTCCTCCCCCTCCTTATCCTCTACCCTCGCTCTCCAACCCCCAACACGTTCCAGATGATATTCTTGCCGCTAACTCAGGCTCTCCGCCGCTAGAGGCAATTGGGCCAGACCCAAGCACTCCAGGGGACTTCTCTGCAGCAGCAGCAACCCCTCCTCCCCTGGAGGAAGCTGGGCCACCTAAAGGAACCCGCCGGTGACGGATAATAGAAAACTCGGAAGCCCCTATGATGCTTCCTCTCCGTCCCTACGGGCCAATGAACCGATCCAACTGGCACCCAAACACCTTTAAATGTAGGTAGCATCTGTCCACTTATCGCCAGACTCTAATAGCGGGTCTCAGAGTGGCCGCCAGAGGGCTGACTAATTTGGCCAAGGTAAGAGAGATTATCCAAGGGCCTAATGAGTCTCCCTCTATGTTTCTGGAGAGAATTATGGAAGCATATAGGAAATATACTCCTTTTGATCCTCAGGCAGAGGATGAACAAGCATCTGTTGCAATGGCCTTTATCGAGCAGGCTGCCCTAGATATTAAGAGAAAGTTACAACGTCTAGATGTATTACAAGATAAGACCTTGAGAGATTTAGTAAGAGATGCTGAGAAAGTATATTATAAGAGAGAAACTGAGGAGGAAAGGGAACAGAGGAGAGAGACGGAAAGGGAACAAAAGGAGGATGAAAGGAGCAAAAGGCAGACTAAAGCATTGACTAAGGTTCTGGTCAGAGCACCAAATATGCCAGAAGTTAAAAAGCAGGGAGACAGAAAGGGATACCTGGGCCCCCGCCAATGGCTGCCCCTGGCCTCAGATCATTGTGCCTACTGTAAAGAAAACAGGACACTAGGCCAAAGAGTGCCCCCAAAAGAAGCAGAGATGCCAGTCCGCCGTGCTGACTCTAGAAGAGGACTAGGAAAGTCGAGGCTCGGATCCCCTCTCCGAGCTCAGGGTAACATTTAAAGTGGAGGGGACCCCAGTGAACTTTGAAGTGGATACAGGAGCAGTATAATCAACCTTTAAGACCCCACTGGGCCCCCTATCAAATAAATGGTCCCCTGTTAAAGGTACTAATGGCAGTAGTTATTGGGCTGGGACAACTAAGAGGACTATGGACCTAGGAAATGGAAAAGTCCACCACGCTTTCCAAGTAATCCAAGAATGCCCAGCCCGATTGATGGGCTGGGATCTGCTTACCAAACTCTGGGCTAGAATAACCTTTAACCCTGATGGTCCCCAAGTGGAGTTTCTAAAGCCTTCAGTAAAAACTCCCATAGTCATGGCTTTGACAACATCCGTAGAAGATGAACATCAACACTTCGCGCCTCCTAGGACTGATCAAACAGGCAAACTACCCCAGAAATGGATAAAAGATTATCCTAATGCCTGGGCAGAAACTGCTGGGTTAGGTCTAGCCATATAACAACCTCCAATAGTAGTAGAATTAAAAGCCTCTATCTCTCCAATCAGTGTTAAACAATATCCTCTAATCAAAGAAGCTAAGGATGGGATAAGGGCCCATATTCAGAAATACCTGGCTCTTGGGGTCTTAAGGCCCTGTCATTTGTCCTAGAATATCCCCCTGCTACCAGTAAGAAAGCCAGGAACTGGGGACTACCGGACGCTTCAATACCTAAGAGAGATCAACAACAGAGTGCAGGACATTCACCCCACTGTACCGAATCCATATAATTTGCTTAGCGCTCTGAATCTGGAGCAGGAATGGTACACTGTGCTAGACTTAAAAGATGCTCACTTTTGCTTGCCCGTACATAAGGACAGTCAGTTGCTGTTTGCTTTTGAGTGGATAGACCCCGAAAAAGGAACATCTGTCCAACTAACCTGGACTAGACTCCCACAGGGGTTCAAAAACTCTCCCACTCTCTTTGATGAACCCCTCCACAAGGACTTCAATGACTTCAAAACTGCACACCCCGATGTCACCATACTCCAATATGTGGATGGTCTGCTACTGGCAGCCGACACCAAAGAGAACTATGAGTCTGGGACCCAAGCATTATTTTCCAAGCTTGCTCGGCTTGGATATAGGGCTTCTGCCAAAAAGGCCCAAATTTGTCAGCAAGAAGTAATCTTCCTGGGTTATTCTCTTAGGGGTGGCAAAGGATGGCTCACTGAGCCCACAAAACGAACCTTTGTGCAGATACTGCCCCCATCTAAGAGACAACTCAGGGAGTTTCTTGGGACTGCCGGCTTTTGCAGGTTATTGATTCCTGGGTTCGCGTCTCTGGCTGCCCCTTTATACCCGCTGATAAAGGGGGATGCCCACTTCCAATGGACCCCTGAGCACCAACAAGCTTTTGATAATGTCAGAAAAAAGGTGCTGCTATCTGCTCCGGCCTTAGCACTCCCAGATATAGAAAAACCCTTCACTCTCTACATCGAGGAAAAGAAAGGAATAGCACGGGTTGTGCTCACTGAGACTTTGGGACCTTGGAAAAGGCCGGTAGAATACTTATCAAATAAACTGGACCCAGTGGCTAGTGGGTCGCCCCATTGCTTAAGAGCTATAGCAGCGGCAGCCCTTCTAATAAAAGATGCTGATAAATTAACGTTGGGACACAAGCTAACGATTATAGTCCCCCATGCCCTGGAGTGCATCATCTGTCAGCCTCCAGAGATGTGGCTATCAAACTCTAGAATAACCCAGTACCAGAACCTCTTGCTTGACAAAGACAGAATCACGCTGGGACCCGCTGCTCCACTCAACCCGGCTACACTGCTGCCAGAAGAATCATCAAGACCCGTCGCTCATGAGTGTCAACACATACTGGCAGAGGAAACCAGTATACGACGAGACTTGAAGGATCAGCCACTGCCTTGCCCTGAAGTTGTATGGTTTATGGATGGCAGCAGCTTCCTCCAAGATGGTAAGCGGTGGGCTGGAGAAGCAGTAGTTAGCAAAATTAATGTCATCTGTTCCTCTGGTCTCCCAGAACTGACATCAGCCCAAAAAACAGAACTGATTGCCCTTACGAAAGTATTGGAACTAGCAACAGGCAAAAGTTCCACCATATACATTGATAGCCGCTATGCATTTGCCACTGCAAATGTGCACGGGGCTATTTACCAGCAAAGGGGGTTATTAACCTCCACCTGGAAAGAAATAAAGAACAAAGATGAGATCCTCCAACTTCTCTCAGCAGTGCAGGGCCCTAAGGAACTAGCTATAGTGCACTGCCCTGGGCACCAGAAGGGAAACGAACCCGTGGTGGTTGGAAAAAGAAGGGCAGATGAGGAAGCTTAATTGGCAGCCCTAAATGGAGTGACTGTGTTAACTTTTTCCACACCAGGGGGAACAACAATCAGGAGACTTGGCCGCACTGGAACATTCAGGCAACTTATCATCTGAGGAGACAGATACAGAACTCTGGGATCCTACAGAGCCAAGTTTACAATTTCAAAAAGCCCACCTTTATGTCAAAGACGTACACCAGCTCACCCACTTAGACTCAGAGAAGATATAGGCACTCTTAAAGGACCAGAGAAAGGACTTATTATTGACTGACTCACAGAGGAAAGAAATAGCTGAGCAGGTGACTAGAGCTTGTCAAGTCTGCCAAGTAGTTAATGCTTACCCATCCAAGCTTCCTGCAGGGAAGCGCTTACAAGGAACCAGACAAGGACAATTCTGGGAATTGAACTTTACTGAAATTAAGCCAGCAAGGTATGAACTTAAATATCTCCTAGTCTTTGTAGATACTTTTTCAGGATGGGTCGAAGCCTTCCCCATGAAGAAAGAAACAGCTCAGATGGTAGTCAAAAAGATCGTAGAAGACATTTTTCCAAGGTTCGGCCTGCCTAAGGTAATAGGGTCCGCTAACGGACCGGCATTCATGCCCCAGGAAAGTAAGGGATTTGCCAGGACCCTGGGGATTAATTGGAAGTTACATTGTGCTTATAGACCCTAGAGCTCAGGACAGGTAGAAAGGATGAATAGAACCATCAAAGAGTACTTAACAAAATTAAGCTTGGATACTGGCATAAAAAATTGGACTATGCTCCAACCTTATGCACTGTTTTGTGTAACCTAACCTCTTATGAAATTCTCAATGGTGCCCTTCCTCCAGTAGGGGACCTAATCCCAAATATGAGACTTAATGATTCCTTTCACACCCCCTTGCTTGACAGATTTAAAGCCCTTTAACAAACCCAGCACCCAGCGATACCTGTGGAAACATTTGGCCTCTGCTTATCAGACTGGAGACGAGGGAACCCCACATTGATATCAAGTGGGAGGCTTCGTCTACGTGAGATGGCGTCAGGTGTCATCCCTGGAACTCCACTGGAAAGGACCATACCAGGTGCTGCTTATAACACCCACAGTGGTGAAAGTGGATGGGATCACTTCCTGGATCAATGCCTCCCATCTCATGCCTGAGCCCTGTACAGACTCTGGCTGGAAACTTCTACAGACTGGTATCCATCTCAAGTTGCGTGTCCGTCATGTGGGTAGGGCTATGGATTCTTCCCATGACCACCAGCAGCCCTAATCCCCATCAGCGTGCTCAGCAACAAGGGCAAGTAATGAATCCTAATGGGCAAGTAGTGTGATCTATTTCACAAACAGCCACCTTATGGACTTGGTGGCCATCTCTCCACCCGGACATTTGTCAGCTTGCCATAGGCTTCCCTGACTGGAATCTCCCTGACATAGAGGACCCCACACAGATCCCACTCAAACCCTAACCAGGGCAACATAGACCACCTTAACCCATGAATTATGGATGTCATCTCCCCCAGCTCAGGTGTAAACTAGCCAGTCTTGACTATTATGTGTGCCCACCTGATTTCCAAAGTCATAAAACAGGCCCAAACCTGTGGAGGACCCAGTGACTTTTATTGTAGATCTTGGGGTTGTGAACAAACGAAAGCTGCATGGTGGAACCCAAACTCCCCAGAAAGGTATGATTCCAGTAGGATGAAATGACACCTGGATTGATCCCAAGAAATGTGCTGCTAGCCCAGTGGTGTCAAAAACTCGCTGTGGAAAGAATACTCTATGTTACCCCCTCAATATAACTTTCACTTCCAAAGGAAGGGGCTACCTCAGAAAAACCTGGCCTATGGGAAATACGTGGGGAATGCGATTCTATATTTATGGCCCAGGTGATGAATTTGGTCTCTGGTTCACCGTCTGGCTTAAAAAGAAAGAAAATCCCACAGCAATAGGACCCAATCCCCTCAAGCCAGGAATTAAGCCTCCTAAACCTTCCATGCCTAGATCTACCAGAACCCCTCTACCATCTAATACTTCCTGGATTCCGTCTTTGCCTACTTCCCCAGTCCAGAGTACATCTGACTCCTCCCCCTGGAAACTAATTAAAGGAACCTTTATGGTACTGAACTCCACACAGTCAGAACTCCTTGTATTTCAGCCCAGGTCTTTGACAGCCCTGTAAATTATTGTGTAATGGTGCAGATACTCTCCAGGGTACTCTATCATAATGCCTAATCATTTGAAGGTCTACTAGGGGGACAAACAACCCGATATCAAGGGGAACCATTGTCTTTTACTCTAGCCATCCTATTGGGGATAGGAGCTGCTGCAGGAGTGGGTATGGGAACAGCTTCTATGATGCGTGGTTAACAACAAATGGCCCAATTAGAAACAGCAATAAATCAAGACTTGAAGACGTTAGAGGCCTCCATCACAGCTTTGCAGGAATCCTTAACCTCTCTCTCTGAAGTTGTTTTACAGAACAGGTGAGGATTAGACCTCCTCTTGATGAGGGAGAGGGCCTCTGTGTTGCACTGAGAGAAGAATGTTGTTTTTATGCTGACCATATTGGAGTTGCAAAATAATTCATGAGTAAATTAAGAAAATACCTTGAAGAGCGCCAGAGAGAATGGGAGATTCAACAATGGTGCTGTGAGTCATGGTTAACCCAGTACCCCTGGTAACTACACTAATATCAGACTTAGCTGGACCCCTGATCATCCTTATGGTGTTGCTAACTGTGGGACCTTGTTTGCTTAACCACATAGTTTCCTTTCTCCAGGCTCAGATTAGGCAGGTGAAACTCATGATAATCAGACAGAAATATGCTGCACTGGTAGGAATAGAATGTGAAACCCCACAATAATTTTGATTCATTACTTTTAAGATTAAAAGTAGTCAGAAAAAGGGGTGGGAAATGAAAGAATAAAAGAAATTGAAATTGAAACGTAAAGAACCAGGTTTTGTACATTTTCCAAGCTGCACTCAGAACCTGAAATTCCTGTGGCACTTAAGACCATTCCCGGATCTTCCCATTAGATGTGTGTTGAAATCTTCCCTGACCACCTCGTTACTTAACCATCCCTTCCCAGAAACCATGCAGATCTGCACGTATACATCTCAGTGCTTCAACCAATCAGTTTAAATGTATACTCCTTCTCACAGCTGACCAATCACCCGCTACCCAACCTGTTCCCGCCAATGAATGTGCTAATCATGTTTTAGAGTTATTATTTGATTTTCCCACGGTATATGATGATTTTCTAAAGGAGGCTATCATGTATGTAAAGTCCCTGCCCTCTCTAAAGAATGTATATAAACTCTGCTCAAGTTGTTCTCGGGGCTCTTTGTTCTTTGCTCCTCTGAAGTGAGCTCTGAGCCTCAGCATGCTGGACCCCCAATAAACCCTTTGCTGTGGCATGAGACAGTCTCTTGGTGGTCTTTTCCTCCGAAGTTCGCCCGACCTTTTCAGTTCCTGACTTCCGTCAAGTGAGAATAGGGATCATTTGGGTCAAATGAGTTCTTCAAAGCCCTACAGTGGATAGCCCATAGGTGCTTGGGTTTTCTCATGACTCCAAATCACATAGAAAATCTACACCTGACAGTCATTAGGCCTCAAATTGGAGAAGCAGAGCAGTATTAAAGGCAGGCTTATTTGATCACTCCTGGTTCAAATGAAGGGTGTTTAGGCCACCCTGACTTTTGGCAAATGAGGGGCAATGGAGCTTATTTTGGACACTGTCTTGGGCTGCACCCCTCATGGAAACTTCCAGCCAGAGGTTATGATGCGTGTCTGTGTAGAAGAAGATGAGGCCCATGTGGGAGTGTTTTGATTTAAATTGTGGTCATATGTGTGGTAGCTGGAAGAGATTACTGGGTCCTCCTGCCCCTGAACTCTGGTGTGACTCCTTTTAGACACTGTGTCCTGGAACTGAGCTTAGTGAAGTATTGCCATGAGTTGTGTTGGGATTTGAGGAGGCCATGCATGAGAGTCGCCCTTGGAACCTGAGATGTAGGCCCAGGGTAGCTTTCCACAGAGCACTGGGAATCTCAGTCAGGATACCACACGATTTTATTCTGAAAGACTTGGCAGCCATAGTTGAGATCAAAACACTCATGGATCTCAATTGTAGACCTCAATGAGCCTGGCTTCAGGTGACCTTTTGGACACTCTTTGGGAAGCCTTGCCTGTGAGAGTTCTCCAGAGTTTTCATTGAAATGATCATACTCACCATTTAATGGTTCCTGCATGAATTGAAATCCACTGTGCCTCCAACTTCATCCTTGATAAATGGCTAGATAAATAGTTTAAATTTTTGAAATTCCCATGAACAGGTGGCATACAGAACCTTTGGATGTCCTATTTCTGATCATGAGTGTACCAGACAGTGCCTTGATTGATTGGGTTTAATGAAAATGGTGTAGAACCGAGATGCCAGTAATTTGGAGCCTGATGAGTAGAGGGCCTAGAGCAGCGGTAGGCAGGTGTGTGATAAAACATTTGTGATGGGGCCATGTGGATCTGCCTTTGGATTCCAAATGTCATGAGACGGACATGGTGCAGCCAGGAGACCATTATAAGTAAACACATCTTGTTATATGGAGAGGTTTTAGGGTAATTTACAGAATCAGGTTGCTATGGTCAAGGGAGCAAGCTATGTGGTATTGAGGCCGGTTTCATGAATGCTCATGTGTGAGCCACCACATGTGATAGAACTCCCTCCAGCACTGTGTCCCAGTTGAACTCCTTGTATTTCATGAAGCAAATACAAAACTCGCAGTGCAGCAGCAAGAAACACCAGGAAAAGTGGAGGATTACTAAATGGCTTCACAGTCCACACGGGCTGACACTTAGACCACTGTGTCCCAGTTGAACTCCATGTATTTCGTGAAGCAAATACCAAAGTCACAGTGCAGCAGCAAGAAACACAATGAAGAGTGGAAGAGGAACAAATGAATATACAGTCCACGCGGGGACACACTTAGCCCCAAGTGGCCATAGTATACCTACAAAGAGAGAATTCAGCACTGCTCCCTCATGTTCATTGGAATATTACAATTTATGTCCTCCAGGTCACATAGATGCTGACCCAGCTTTGATCGTCTCACTAGAAGGAAGCAAAAGCTCCTGAAAAAAACATATATTTCAAGTGCCCAAACTCAGAGGCAGTTTCTCAAGAAGTCTTTAGGCCAACAGAGCTCTGTGATTGTGGAGTGCTTACCCTGTCCCTTATTTTTGAAAACTCCTCTACCACCTCCATGGTTGTGAACTCCTGATCAAATTCCATTTCAGATATGTATTCACATAATTTCTATCTCTTTTCCTCTAATTGTGTCTTACTTGGGGCAAAGGTAATGTCAAGGGATTGTTCTGGATGAGAGTGGGAAGATTTTTCTGAAGCACATATTTGCATACACATTGGATTCATTTTCCTATTTTCCATTCAAAATACTGAATCACTGACATTAACACATACCCTACTAGACTCTGACTACTAATCCCAATATGTTGGAGAAAAATACCCCCAAAAGAATAGAACTACAAGCAGTTCAGAGGAGGCATGCTGGATAGTTGGGCTTGCCTTTTGAATTATATAGTGTAGGAGTTTTAAATCTTGTCAATTTTTTTTGAAATAGTTCTCCATGTATTTTAAAAGTTAAGAAATATGTGAATTCCTGTCTCCCTTACTCTGAAGCCTATTCAGCACCTGTATTTTTATATGCACATTTAGAATCCTACCTGTTACCACACGTACATTCTTGTGTGGTGGCTGAATTGGCAGATACAAATTGTGAAAAGGGATCACTCCTCCTAAACGCTGTTGGAACTGAAAATTCAACCTGTGGGTGAGCTTCCTAGTTGAACAACATTATACATAAATCGATGTTCAGTAAAATGAATTTATTTGGATCTGTGGATGATATATATTTCATGGTGATTTTAAATTGGCATTTAGTGCTACTTTTTAATGTCTGTGAATGTGTGTGTGTGTGTGTGTGTATATATATATATATATATATATATATATATATATATATATATATATATACACTCTCCAGATTTTTCAAAATATGAAATATATGTGTATTATTTTACACATCCTAAATTTTTCATATTCATGAATGTGGATTTATAATCATCTTTTCACAAGATTATTTTCAGAAATATTCACATACCCTACTAGACTCTGACTACTAATCCTAATATGATGGAGAAAAGTAACGCAAACAGAATAGAAATACAAGCATTTCAGAGGAGGCATGTTGTATATTTGGACTTGCTTTTTGCATGATAAATGGTAGGTGTTATAAATCTGGTCAATTTTCAATTGAAATAGTTCTCCATGTGTTTTTAAAATTAACAAATATATGAATTCCTGTCCCTTTCTCTGTAGCCTATTCATCACATGTATTTTTATATGCATTTATAGTATCCTACCTGGTATCACATGTACATTTTTGTGAGTTGGCTGACTTGGTAGATACAAATTGTGAGAAGAGATCACTCCTCCAAATCGTTGTTGGAACTGAAAATTCCACCTATAGGGGAGCTTCCTAGTAGAAAAACATTATACATAAACTCATGTTCAGTAAAATAAATATTTTTGCATCTTTGGATGATATATATTTATAGATGAATTTTGAGTGGCATATATATTGCTACTTTTTAATGTCTGTGTGTGTGTTTTGTGTAAATATATATATATATATATATATATATATATATATATATATATATATATATACACTCTCCAGATTTTTGAAAATATGAAATATATGTGTCTTATTTACACTCGCTAAATTTATTCATGTTCATGGACTTGGATTTATAATCAACTTTTCACAAGATTATTCTCAGAAATATTCATCCACCTGAAAAACAGATTTAACTAATATTTCTACAGTAACTGACCAAGTTTAACATCAATGCACCTCGATTCCGATATGACAAGCTGTGCATTTTGACGTTCATTTATATTAAACCCTGGTACATTAATATTTATTCATATTATGGAAATCATAGGATATATATTTCATCCACAAATTCACAAATTTATGGGCATTTGTTTCACTTTCAATCAATTCCCGCTTCAGAACACATGTATTCCTCCAGGTGTCTTGACTGGTCTTTTCATGTGACTTCTACCCAAACACATTCTTTTCAATTTCCATAATCAATTTTGAAGCAAAACTCACACCCTTTATGATAAACCATAACCCTAATATTACAAATAGATGTATAATTGGTTTGAATGAATGTATGTTTATCAATATAAAATTTTCTTTTTATTTTCAGATATCACTTCAATCCATTTTTTAAAGTTGAAACCAATTATATTCTTTATTCACACTATTGTCTATTCATACATTTTCTCTATATTCAGAGACACAGGGTGCACGTATTTGTACCCCCAATACTAATTTATATGTCTTCAACATATTGCTTCCAGAAATGGTGGAAGAAATACTCATGTCACCTGATATAAATATACATTTTTTCAGTGTAATATTCTGGACACAAAACGCAAATGTCACACTTATGATTGTACCAAATCCTAAATAGGAAGTGAGCATGGATTACTAAAACCATCCATGTCCAGGTTGCCTAATGCTCTCAAATGTCTATCCTGTCGGTGACTACATATTTGTTTCTTCCTAAGATTATATATTAAATCTCAACCTGTTGAAAATGTCTAATCCTATCACTCACTTTATACTTTGCCTGATTTCCTAATGTTTCTATTGATAAATGCTTTCCTACATATTTTTTCCAGTTCATCACTGTGACCAACTCTTCACATGTGCTGACATTTACATTCACTCTCTAACCAAAACTCTATTGCTAAAGTACTTTTGGTCCAAATCCTATTCTCACTCTTCTATCTAAACCTACACTATCTTCCTAATCCTACCGACTATCCCTTTTTGACTGGATGTTTTCTTACACATTCAATCAACCAAGGTACATGGTCCTTTGCCATTATATATCGATTTATCTGAGATATCTGTGCAGAACATTGTTCAAAGCTAAGTTTCCCACTCCAGTGCCCAGTGCACTTCTGGGATTCAAATCTTCTAGAATTCCATTGTCAAACTTATATTTCACCTCAATATTCTTATAAATACCACAGGATCCCAATATTCTTATTCATCCAGCAGAATGATTCCTAACACAAATCGAACCTGTTATTAACCCTAACCATATACTGTTCCCTCAATCTATCTTTACAAAAGAGCAGGACTGAGTTGGTCTTACAATACAAAAATGTAGGGAGACTTTCACCTGCTGAGAAGCTCAAAGGTCTATGCAGATATAATCCCTGGAGAAGATATAGGGAACTATGAAGTACCTGAGAGAGAAAAAGTCATCTTCAATTGCAAACAACCTGGTCATGATGAAGGGATGTGTCTGAATCAGCCTCTATCTTCTTAATGTAGAGAAGATGGACCAAACCAGGCCTATGTAGAGAGCTGTTCCCAGGTGCCTATGGTTGATATAACTTTCTATCTTGTAAAATTGTAACAGGAAATAGGGGCAGCCTCCATCTCATGAGACCCTTGGAAGCAACTGTTAGGACAAAGTGGTTGCAAAGGCAGCAAATTCAATCAGTTCCAGAAAGAAGTGACCTCATCTAATTTTCTTGGTGACGGAACACTCTAAACTTGGAATCCAGGCACCCAGAGGCAGTCCCAGTTCCAGTCCCAGTGGGCTCAGTTGTTTAGATTTACAGAGGACAGAGTCCGTCTTTCTTCGTAAATACTGATGTGAGTATGGCCAAATGCCAGGTGAGCTCTGAAGAGGGGCCTTTCCTGAGAAAGCAGGTAGTGTCTCACTGCTGGTCCTGGACAATTTCACAGAGTTAGCCAAAGAGACCTGATCTGAGACAGGACAGGCCGTTTAGGGGGAACATAAAATGGTCCACCAGTCAGAGGGCTCTCCAGATAGTCACATACCTACTTGGAGGAAGGAGGTGCCTTTGTGGTTGTGGGTGTGAGTTTGTGGTTTTGTCTCATGTTCTGAGAATAGGTAGGAAAAGCAGTTTGTTTGGTTTGGAATGGACTGTGTCTACTGAGTGCTTTGACAAGGCAAGTGTTTCTATGTCTGTGTATCTCACCGTGTCTGTGGTTGTAGACATTAGAAAAGAGAATGCATCAATGGATTTGTCATGTCTAGTAGAAAGCTTCTCAGCATTCATCCTGCCTAATTTATGAATGGACTGTGGATTGCCTTATGGATGTGCAACACCTACTATCTTCCAAAGTTCCTGTTTTCTTCGTAGAATTATGGCCACTCTTCAGAATAGGCTTATGATTTTATGTCCACCATATGAACCACCTCCAAGATCTGTGACATGGCTATGTACTGGATAGCTGAAGGGAATGAGAGCATGTCAGAAAACACAGATATCATTGGGACCAGGAGAGTCTCAATGGAGAAACCCTGCTTTGGGTCTTTTGCTTACCTATTTGTCTGTTGCCCTGAATGTCAGGAAGTTCTTTGACTCAGGCCACCCCTTTTTGAAGCCTGAAGAAAACAGTTTTCAAATGAAAATGAATGGGCATCACCTTGGGCTCTTTGCTTAATTGCTTTAGAATGGGATGTGTCTGAATCAGCCTCTTGGCCCTGTGTGAGGCTGTGGCTTTGATTCTCAGCACCTGATGGGTCTAAAGAAGGATCCCATGTGTGCATCCAAACCAAAATGGCCAAAAGAGCGGTCATTGTGGATGGAGTCTCTCGTCTTCCTCTGTAATGTTCCTGCCTCCATCAAGTGAGAATAGGGATCCTTTGGGTCAAATGAGTTCTTCAAAGCCCTGCAGAGTCTAGCCCATAGGTGCTTGGGTTTTCTCATGACTCCCATTTACAAAAAGAATCTAAACCCCACAGTCACTAGGCCACAAATTGCAGAAGTGGAGCAGTATTAACGGCAGGCCTATTTGATCACTCCTGGTTCACAGGAAGGGAGTCCGGGCCTTTAGGCATATGAGGGGTAAGGAAGCTTCTTTGGACATTGTCTTGGGCTGTGCCCCTCATAGAATCCTCCAGCCAGAAGGTAATGATGAGTGTCTATATGGAAGAAGATGAGGTCCATGTGGGAGTGTTTTGGTTTTAATTGTGGTCACTTGTGTGGCGGTTGGAAGAGATGAATTGGTCCACGTGGGCTGGAACTCTGGCGTAATTACCCTTAGAGACTGCATTCTGGAACTGATCTTAGAGAAGTATTGCAATGAGTTGTGTTGGGATTTTAGGAGGCCACGCATGAGGGTAGTCCTTGGAAAATGAGTCTTGACCCAGGGTTGCTTTCCACAGAGCACTGGGAATCTCAGCCAGGATATCACATGATTTTATTCTGAAAGACTTGGCAGCAATAGTTGAGAGTCAAAACAAACATGGACCTCATATTGTAAACCTCAATGGGCCTGGCTTCATGTGAACTTTTGGCCACTCTTTTGGAAGCCTTGCCTGTGAGAGTTCTCGAGAGCTTTCATTAAAATGAGTTTCCTCAACATTTAATGGTTCCTGAATGAATTGAAACCCACAGTGCCTCCAACTTCATCCTTTAAAAATGGTTAGATAAATACCATGAAATGTTTAAAATTCCCATGAGCAGGTGGCACTGGAAAACCTTTGGATGTCCTGTTTCTGATTATGAATATACCAGAAGGTGCCTTGATTGACTGGTTTTCATGAAAATGGTATAGAAAAGAGATGCAAGTAAGTTCGAGCCTGCTGAGTAGTGGACCTAGAGAAGTTGTGGGCAGGTGTGTGATAAAAAATCTGTGGTTTGGCCATGTGGATCTGCCTTTGGCTTCCAAATGGATTATGACTGATATGGTGCAGCCAGCAGACCCTTCTCTGAAAAGGCATCTTGTTATATGTAGGAGTTTCAGGGCAATGCTCAGAATCAGGTTGCTATGCTCAAGGAGGCAAGCTGGTGGGATAGAAGCATGGTTGGTGCATTTTCCTGCAGACCCTGACCCACCACACGTGACAGAACTCGCTCCAGCACTGTGTCCCAGTTGAACTCCTTGTTTCATGAAGCAAATGCCAAATTGCGAGTGCAGCAGCAAGAAACAGCACGAAAAGTGGAGGATGACCAAATGGGTTCACAGTGCACACGGGGAGACACTTAGCCCCCATTGGTCACAGTTTACCTACAAAGAGAGAATTTAGCAATGCTGCCTCATGTTCATTGGAAAACAAGAAACCATGTGCTCACAAAGGTCACAAAAATGCAGACCCAGCTTGGATGGTCTCACTACAATGGAAGCTAAAGCTCCTGACAACAACATATATTTCATGTGCCCAACCTCAGAGGCAGTTTCTTAAGAACTCTTTAGGCCAGCAGAGCTCCATGTTTGTGGAGAGTTTACATTGTCCCTTAATTTTGGAAACTCCTCTACCTTCTCCAAATTTGTGAAAATTGAGCAGTTTCCATTGCAGGTATGTATTCACAGATTTTCTAACTCTTCTCCTCTAATTTTGTCATACATGGGGCGAAGGTAATGTCAAGGCATTGCTCTGGATGAGAGTGGGAAGATATTTGTGTAGCACATATTTGCATACACATTGCATTCATTTTCAATTTTCTATTCCAAATACTGAATCCCTGACACTATCCCATACCCTACTATGCTCTGACTACTAATCCTAATATGATGGAGAAAAATACCCAAACAGAATAGAAATACAAGCAGTTCAGAGGAGGCATGCTGCATACTTGGACTTACCTTTTGCATGATAAATGGTAGGTGTTATAAATCTAGTCAATTTTTAATTGAAATAGTTCACCATGTGTTTTTAAATTAAACAAATATATGAATTCCTGTCTCCCTTTCTCTGTAGCCTATTCATCACATGTATTTTCATATGCACTTATAGAATCCTACCTGGTATCACATGTACATTTTTGTGAGGTGGCTGACTTGGCAGATACAAATTGTGAGAAGAGATCACTCCTCCAAATTGCTGTTGGAACTGAAAATTCCACCTATAGGGGAACTTCCTAGTAGAACATCATTATACATAAACTCATGTTCAGTAAAATAAATATTTTTGCATCTGTGGATGATATATATTTAAAGATGAATTTCGATTGGCATATATATTGCTACTTTTAAATGTCTGTGTGTGTTTTTTTTGTGTGTGTGTGGGTATGTGTGTGTGTGTGTGTGTGTGTGTGTGTATATATATATATATATATATATATATATATATATATATATATATATACACACTCTCCAGATTTTTCAAAATATGAAATATATGTGTCTTATATACACTCTCTAAATTCATTCATGTTCATGCATGTGGATTTATAATAAACTTTCCAAAATATTAGTCTCAGAAATATTCATCCACCTTAAATACATATTTGTTTCCTAGTACTGAAAACTAACTTCAGTGAATGGTGCATACAAATGTTAATAATTCTACAGGAACTGATCCAGTCTATCACCAATGCAAGTAGATCCCAATGGGACATGATATATAATATGATGTTCATTTATATTCAACACTGGTACATTATTATTTCTTCAGTTTTTGCTCATCATAAGATATGTATTTCATCCACAAGTTCACAAATTTGTAGGCATTTCTTTAAACTTTAATCACTTCCTACTTCACAACACATGTATTGTCAGGGTTTCTTTACTGGTCTTTTCATGAGACTTCTTTCCAAACACATTATTTTCGATTTCCATAATCACTTTTGAAGTAAAACTCACACACTCTTCATGATAAACCAAAACACTAATATTGACATTAGATGAATAACTGGTTGGAATGAATGATTGTATATGCATATAAGATTTCCAGTAATTTTTCAGATATCAGTTCATCCCATTATATTAAGTTGGAACAAGTTATATTACTTATTCACAGTATGGTCTATTCATGCTTTATCTCTATATTCATAGACATAGGGTACACCTCTTTGTACACCCAATACTAATTTTATGTCTTCAGTATATTGCTACCAAAAATGGTGGAAGAAATACTTATGCCACCTGATCTACATATACATATTATCACAATAATATTCTGGACAAAAATGTAAATGTTACACTTATGATTGAACCAAGCAAAGCCTAAATGAAAAGTGAACATAGATTACTAAAAACATCCATGTCCAGGGTGCCTAATGCTCTCAAATGTCAATATTATTGGTGACATCATATTTGTTTCTTTCTAAGATTCAACCTCAAGCCTGTAGAAAATGTCTAATCCTCTCACTCACTTTATACTTTCCCTGATTTTGTAATATCTTTATTGATATCTTCTTTTCTACATGTTTTCCCCACTTCATCCTCGTGACTGGCTCTTCATATGTGCTGACATATACATTCACTCTCTAACTGAAATCCTATTGCTAAAGAACTTTTGTTCCAAATCATATACTCACTCTTCTTCCTAAAACGACCGACTATCTTCCTAATCCTACCGACTATCCCTTTTTGAAGGGATGTTCTCTTCTACATTCAATCTTCCAATGTACAAGGTCCTATGCCATTGTATATCAAATTATCTGAGACATCTGTGCAGAACATAATTCAAAGCTAAGTATCCCAATCAAGGGCCCAATGCCCTTATGGGTTTAAAATCATACCTGGATTTCTGTTTTCATACTTATGTTTCACCTCTACATTCTTGTAAATATACCAGGTTCCCAATACCATTATTCATCCAGAAGAATGATTCCTAACACAAATCGAAATCAAACCTGTTATTAACCCTAAACATACACTGTTCCCTCAATCTCATTTTACAGAAGAGCAGGGACAAAGTTGTTCTTACAATACAGAAAAGTAGGGGACCTTCCACCTGCTGAGATCCTCAAAGGTCCATGCAGAAATGATACCTGGAGAAGTTGTAGACAGGTATGAAGGACCTGAAAGAGCAAAAGTCATCTTCGATGACAAACCACCTGGTCAGGATGAAGGGATGTGTCTGAATCAGCCTCTCTCTTCTTATTGTGGAGAAGATGGACCAAACCAGGCCTGTGTGTGTGCCTATGGTTGATATACCATTCTAAATTGTGAAAGTGTCAGAGGAAGAAGGGGCAGCCTCCATCTCATGGGGCCCTTGGAAGCAACTGTTAGGACCAAGTGGTTGCCAAGGCAGTGACCTCATTCAATTCCAAAGAAAGTGTCATACCTCATTTCCTTGGTGATGGAACTCTCTGAACTTGGTATCGAAGAAGCCAGGCACCCAGATGCAGTTCCAGTCCCAGTCCCAGTGGGCTCACTTGTTTGGATTTACCAAGGACAGAGTCAGTCTTTCTTGGTACCTACTGATGTGAGGATGGCCAAATGCCAGGAGAGCTCTGAAGAGGGACCTTTCCTGAGAAAGCAGGTAGTGGCTCACCACTTTTTCCTGACAACTTCACATAGTTGGCCAAGGAAACCAGATCTGAGAGAATACAGGCCATTTCGGGGGAACATAGTATTGCCCACCAGTCAGAGGACACTCCGGATAGTCACAGACCTACTTAGGGGAAGGAGGTGCCATTGTGAGTGTGGGTGTGTGGTTTTGTCTCTTGTTCTGAGAATAGGTAGGAAAGGCGGTTTGTTTGGTTTTCAGTGAACTATTTCTAGTAAGTCATTTGACAAGGTGAGTGTTTCTATGTCTGTGTATCCCACTGTGTCCGTGGTTGTAGACATGAGAAAAGACAATGCAACAATGGATGTGTCCTGTGTAGTAGAAAGATTCCCAGCATTAATCCTGCCCAATTAATGAATGGACTGCAGCTTGCCTTATGGATTGGCAAAACCTACTACCTTCCTAAGTCCCTGTTTTCTTCCTGAATTCTGGCAACTCTCCAGAATAGTCTCATTGTTTTGTGTCCAAGATATGTACCAACTCCAAGGTCTTTGACATGTCCATGTACTGGATACCTGAAGGGAATGGCCAGTATCTCAGAAAACTCAGATAATGGTGTGACCAGAAAAGTCTCAGTGGAGATACGATGCTTTGGGCCTTTTGCTTACCTTTGTTCTGTTGCCCTGAATGTCAGGAAGATGTTGGGCTCAGGCTACCCCTTTGTGAAGCCTGAAGAAAACAGTTTTCAAATGGAAATGAATGGGCCTCACCTGTGGCTCTTGCTAAATTGCTTCGGAAAGGGATGTGTCTGAATCAGGCTCTTGGCCCTGTGTGAGGCTGTGGCTTAGATTCTCAGCACCTGATGGATCTAAAGAAAGATCCCATGTGTGAAACCAAAACCAAATTCGCAAAAAATTTCAGTCATTGTGAATGAATTCTATTGCCTTTCTCTGTTAGGTTCCTGAAATCAATCAAGTGAGAATAGCGATCCTTTTGGTCAAATGAGTTCTTCAAGTCTCTGCAGAGGTGCTTGTCTTTTCTCATGACTCCAGTTCACATAAAGAATCTAAACCCCACAGTCAGAAGGCCTCAAATTGGAAAAGCGGAGCAGTATTAATGACAGGCCTATTTGATCACTCCTGGTTCACAGGAAGGGTGTCCTTCCCACCCTGACTTGAGCCAAATGAGGGGCAAGGGAGCTTATTTTGGACACTCTTTTGGAATGTGCCCCTCATGGAAAGCTCCAACCAGAGGTTATGATGAGTGTCTATAAGGAAGAAGATGGGGCCATGTGATAGTGTTTTGTTTTTAATTGTGTTCATTTGATTGGCGGTGTGAAGAGATGACTGGGTCAACCTGGGCTTGAACTCTGGTTTGATTCCCCTTAGAGACTGCGTTCTGGAATTGACCTCAGAGATGTATTGCCATGAAAAGTGTTGGGATTTTAGGAGGCCACGCATGAAAGTCACCCTTGGAAACTGAGATCTAGGCCCAGGGTGGTTTTCCAAAGAGTACTGGGAATCTCAGCCAGTATATCACATGATTTTATTCTGAAAGACTTGGCATGGATAGTTTTGAGTCAAAACACACATGGACCTCACATTGGAGACCTCAATGCGCCTGGCTTCATGTGACCTTTTGGCCACTCTTTTGGAAGCCTTGCCTGTGAGAGTTCTCCAGAGCTTTCTTTGAAATGAACTTCCTCAACATTTAATGGTTCCTGAATGAATTGAAACCCACAGTGCCTCCAACTTCATCCTTGAAAAATGGCCAGATAAATACCATGAAATTTTTAAAATTCCCATGACCAGGTGGCACTGGAGAACCTTTGGATGTCCTGTTGCTGATCTTGAGAGTACCAGACCCTGCCTTAATTCACTGGGT